>NW_006408651.1:1672928-1706871 GCF_000296735.1 Chrysochloris asiatica
GCACCACCATAGACAGCTTGTAAGTCCGTCTTCTGCCTATAACTGATTGGAATACCTAAAATGGGGCTACAACGTGCCCAGTGAAGGAGGCTTCCTGCGGAGCCTCTGCAATACATAAGACTATAGGTGGAAGCCTGAACCACATCCAGATCTCCAGAGATGGGAAATTCCCACTTGAAAGGACAAGCAGATCAACCTGGAGGGGCTAGAAGAACAGAAGATGCTTCTTGAAAGAAAGACCTACAGGAAAAATATAAAACAACATAGGTAGACCGACTGTTACTATAAGAACAAGCAACTTGCTTGCCCAGGAAACATCAAGGCAAGTGGTCAGGTCCCCTCAATGCAAACCCCCTTCCAAGACTAAGACTCAATGGGAACACATGCTGTGATTGGTGACCATGCTCAACACCGATAAGGGGAAGTGAGGGAAAAATAGCAATGAAGCGGTGCGCTAAGCCCTACAACGTTCAATAGACTTCTGTGAACCCGGGTGGAGACCTGGTTGGCCAGCAGTGTAGCAAGACCTGGGGACTCTTGGGCCCGGAGTCAGTGACATAGCCACAGAGGACTAGAGTGGAGAGTGAAGCGTCCAGCTGATAAGAAGAGAGGGCATATGCATAAGAACACCCACACTAGCAGATAATACCCACTTATCCTGGCTTCAGTGACTGTATTATCAGAGCTCAACCAGAAGTAAAAAGAAGAGGAGAAAAAAAACCCAAAGTATTCTCATACAATTTGATGAACTTGACCTACACCTTTGGAAGTAGTAGCTCAAAAGATGGAACAAGTCCTTACAGCAAGAATCATTCCCACCCCCTCCACACACAGAGCAGGCAGGGATGGGCAACTTGGACATTGGCAACCCAAAATGGGGGGCGGGGGCTACAAAGGCAAGAAGTGACTGGCTTACAAGCTTTCAAGAGGGAACCTAGATCCAGAGGGCCTGGAGGAAAGTAGACTCTCCAGTGAGTAGTATTCAATCTGACTACGTAGGGCTGATACAATGAAATGCAGACGGGTCTCTTGTGATACAATAGTGAATAATTATCAGGACTGATTGTGAGGGTCGGAAATGTAAAGGCAGATGTTTTATAGCAAGGAGGGGAGAGATTAACTTTTCAGTCTAGGAGCGGAAGTCCCTAGGACCATCAAGGGAGAAGAGCAGAGAGCAGGACTGTACCCAGAAAAGCAGTGATGCCTGAAATGGAGGCAGAGATGATGACGTGGAGCGATGAAGCAGCTGGAGACTTTAGATCCAGAGAGGGAGAGCGACTGTGTGCTGAAGACCTGGGGGGTATGGGGGAAGGACTGCATGGAGATTGTAACCATGACAATGAGACAATATAGATAGAATGAATGTAATACTAATGTTCTCCCATGTAAACTATCACATAATTCACAATAAAACCTTTAAGAAAAAAAAACCAACAACAACAAAAAAAAAACAAATACACTACCACTGAGTTGATTCCAATTCAAAGAGACCCTATCTTTCACCTACTGAGTGGCTGGTGGGTTTGAACTGTGATACCCAGGCCTCCTTTGCATGTCTATGAATGACTAACAACAAGAAGCATCAGCTAACAGCCCCCCTCCCTACTGATGCAATGATTAAAGTATTTTGCTACTAATAAAAAGGTAGGCAGTTCAAATCCACAAGCTGCTATGTGGAAAAAATATGTGATAATTTGCAATAACAGGGTCACTGTGAGTTGTTATCAACTTCTCAGCAACAGATTTGTTGTTAATTCAGTTCTGACTCATAGAAACCCTGTATAGGATTTCCAAGGAACGGCTAATGGGTTTGAACCATGGACCTTGTGATTAGCAGTCCTACACTTATCCTACAGCAATGGATTTAATACATGTTTAATTGCTAAGACAGATTTAACCCTTTCAAGACCAAATTATTTTCTACTTCAAAATTTTTATTAAAATGACATCATGTCAGTGATGGAAGTTCCAGCCATCACACTGTTGGTGGTGGTATTGTTAAGCGCCGTCAAGTCAGTTGTTTGACCAAATACAGCAGGCTAATTTTTAAGCTATTTTGATCATTCTGTATGACCCGTGAATGATGTTAAAAGTTTTGGCAGAAAAAAGGCTCCCCACCCCTGGAGCTATGGTAGTGCAGTGGTTACTAATCAGGCTGCGAACCACATGGTCAGCAGTTCAAAACTGTCAGCTGCTCCATGGACGAAAGATGAGGCTTTCTGCTCCCGTAAAGATTTCCAGCCTTGGAAACCCTGTACAGGGTCGCTATGAGTCGGTTCTGACTCCACGGCACATCACCACCACCACCCCTCGTCTAAAATGAGTTCTGGTAGCATAGGGGTTACAAGTTGGGAATGCTAACTTCAAGGTCAGCACTTTGAAACTACCAGTTGTTCCCCAGGAGAAAGATGAGGCTTTCTTTCTGCTCCCGTAAAGATTTGCAGCCTCGGAAACCCTGTGCAGAGTCACTATGAGTCAGAACCTACTTGATGGTACTTAACAACAATTCACTAACACTCCATTCAAATTAGTTTTCTTTAAAAGGCACTGTTGTTACTAAAACCCTTTGGCAAAAAATAACCAATAAGATTACAAAATAAACACTTCAGAATCTCATTTAGGTTGTGTCTTCTTTATTTAATTTATATCATATTTCTCTCAAGAGAAAATAAAATGGATTTCAAAAACATTTCAATTATAAGAACCCAATTTACTCCATATTGTTGTTGTTGTTAAGTGCCACCCAGTCGGTTCTGAGTCATAGGGAACCTGTATAGGGTTTCCACGGCTTTAAATCTTCATGGGAACAGAACGCCTCATCTTTCTCCCATGTATTCCACCAAATTGCTGTTGTTAAGTGCCGTTGAGTCGATTCCGACCCAAAGTGACATAATGTATTCCATATTACTCAAACATTAATCAACTAAAAAACTATTTAAAAAAGTTCTTTTGCTTTTTTAGGAGCTGCCTAGATACAAAGCAAAAATACATCATCTGTAAGTAATGCTCAGGCTTAAAATTGCTCTTTCCCCCCTTCATTTTCAAGCTGATCCCAAGCAACACTTTTGTTAACTAGATCAACTGTTTACATAATATCTCTCAGATAAAACTGGCATCAACTGGCTTCACAGAAATAAAGTCATTATAAGAGATCACCATGTGATCAATAACTCATTAATAATATTTGCTTTGTCAGTTATATTGAAGAATCAGAAAAACACTGCACTGAGACTTTTTATCCTAGACTTTTAAAACTTGAGACTATTTCTATTAAAGAGAAAAAGTGGAAATACAGAATTTTTTGTACAAAAACATTAATTTAATGAACATCATATTTTCATTGCTAAAATTGTAGTCAAATTCAGTGAGTAACCATTTAGCTAATATGAGATGCTTTTATTCACATTTATAAAACAATCTCTCTCATTTTGACTTCAAATGCAAATGAATTCTTTCAGGAATAATTAGCATTGGGTATAAGTCCAAGATATTCACTTACAGTTTCTCAGGGTAGTCCAATGGAATGTTCTTGCTAAGTGTCATCAAGTCAATTGTGACTCATACTGACCTTGTACAGGGTTTCCAAGGAGCAACTGGTGGATATGAACCACTGACTTTGTGGTTCATAGCCCAGTTCAAATGAACAGAATCCCACAAGAGCAAAATTATAATGTCATTATCCATGTAAATTTGATTTTGTAAAAGGAAACGACTTGAGTATATAAGTACTTTGTTTTTTCAGTTGGTATTAGATTATACCATCACTCATTTGTCAATCTGTCGTACTGTGGTGGCTTCATTGTATTTTTCACCATACTTATTCTGTATGCTGGGCAACTGATTCAAGAAGCCGAATTATATGAAGAAAAACGTGGCATCAGGATTGGAGGAAAACTTATTAACAACCTGCAATATACAAACGATACAACCTTGCTTGTTGAAAGTGAAGAGGATTTAAAATGCTTACTGATGAAGATCAATGACCACAGCCTTCAGTATGGGTGGCATCTCAGTATAAAGGAAACAAAAATCCTCACCTTGGTGGTGGTAGTTGTGTGCTGTGGAGTCAGTTCCGACTTATAGATACCCTCACCACTGGACCAATAAACAATATCCATATAAATGGAGAAAAGATTAAAGTTGTCAAAGACTTCATTTTGCTCAAATCAATCAACACTCACGGAAGAAGCAGTCAAGAAATCAAACAACATATTGCATTAGGCAAATCTGCAACACAAGACGTCTTTAAAGTGTTGAAGAGCAAAGATGTCAGTTTGAGGACTAAGGTGCGTGTAACCCAATCCATGATATTTTAAATAACCTCGTATGCATATGAAAGTTGGACAATGAATAAGGAAGACCTTAGAAGAATTGATGCATTTGAGTTATGGTATTGGAGGTGAATAATGAAAGTACCATGGACTGCCAAAAGAACAAAGAGATCTGTGTTGGAAGAAGTACAGTCAGAGTGCTCCTTGGAAGTCGGGATAGCCAGACTTTATCTCTCATAGTTCGGACATAGTATCAAGAGGGATCAGGTCCTGGAGAAGGATGTCCTGTTTGGTAAGGTGGAAGGTCGGAGAAAAAGAGGAAGGCCCCCTCAACAAAAGGAGTGGCACAATGGCAGTAAAAATGGGCTCAGGCGTAGCAATGATTGTGAGGTTGGTCCAGGACCAGGCAGTGTTTCGTTCTGTTGTGCATAGTTGTTATGAGTTGGTACAAACTCAGTGGCACCTAACAACAGCAACAACAAATAGGGTTTCGAAGGAGCAATTGTGGGTTTGAATTGCCGACCTTGTTATTAGCAGTTCAATGCTTATCCTACAGCACCACACCAACACTCCACCTTCTATCTTTAAAATATACAGATATAAAAGAGAAACACTCAAGAAAAGTGTCTTTTCCAGTGTAGAGTTGTACATGTCTCCACTAAACAGAAAAACTCATTTCCCATTACAGGAGCAGAAACTGACAGACATTCAAATGAAATTCTGGTCACAGTTAGTGTTTGTCACCTTCACTACCACCCAACACACCAGAAGGCTTTTCTTCTCAGTCTGGCAACTTACATGAAAAAAACCCTACTAGTGCCTTCCAAATAAATGACTTAATAAGACATGGTCATTCATTCTTTATATCTGAAGAACTTTTTTTTTTTGGTATTTGTTACTTCACTTAACTATCAAAATTCCTTTCTTTATATTCTCATCACTTTCCAAATGTAATGTACTGAATAAAAACTGCCTAGATGAAGGAAGTAGGGGGGAAGCAGCAATGAAGTTGTAAACTAAGTCTGACCACATTCAATAGACTCCTACTAACCTGGATTGAGACCGGGTTAACCAGCAGTATGACGAGACCTGGGACTCCTGGGCCCAGGGGCAGGGACATGGCCCCAGAGGACTAGAACGGAGTGTGAAGCATCTAGCTGCTGTGAGGTGAGGGGAGATGCACAAAACACTCACACTTGCAGATAGTACCCATCTGACTTGGCATTAATGGCTGGATGATCAGAACACGACTGGAGGAATAAAGAGGAAAATAAAGAAAGAGTAACCCAGTACAAGTGGATGAACTTGACCTATGCTTGTGGATGCAGTATGACAAAGGAGTGGATAAGTCTCTACAGTGAGGATCATTCCCACCTCCATGGTACACAGGGTCGACAGGGAGGGGGAACTTAGATCTTAGCTACCCAAAACTGGGGTACTACAAAGGCAAGAAGTGACTGGATTACAAGCTTTCAATAGGGAACCTAGCTCCAGAGGATAAAGGGAAAGGTAGAACCTCCACTGAATTGTTTCCAACCTGTCTGGATGGGATTGATAAAAGGTCAGGGGGAAAGGATGCCTGTAGTTCAATAGGGAATGATTGTTATCAGGTCTGACAGTGAGTGTTGGATAGGTAAATGTAAATGTTTGGTACAAAAGGAGGGGAGCGGCTGATTTTACCATCTAGGGAAAAAATCGAAGTAGGAGACACTGTCCGGGGAGGAAGTGCCACTAGGGATGGAGGCAGAAACGATGACATGGACAGAAGGAGCGGATGGGGACTCTGGATTCAGGGAGCGAGAGGGGCTGTATGCTGGCAGCCGGGGGGCAGGCATGTGGGGTGTACCCTTTTGGTTGTTTGATGATGCATGCAGGGGATTGTGATCATTGCAATGAAATAAAATACGATAGGATGAATGAAAAGATAATGTTCACCCATGTAAACTAACACATAATTCACAATAAAAACTTTAAAAAAAAGTGAATAGAGAGAAATGCTATGGACTGATGGTACATGGAGGGGATTATAATCTTTGTAATGAAACAAGATATATGGTATATGATTTGTTGAATGTAAAACTGATGACCTGCCCTGTAAGCTTTCACTCAATCCACAATAAAAATCTTAAAAATAAACAAATAAAAAGGATGAACCTCGGAGGAGATCTGCAAGGTTATCTGCTAAACCTGTTCCTCCAAATTCAAAATCTAAGTCTAATAAGGACATTGCAAAGAAAGAAGATACCCAAAATGAAAAGGGAGATGCTGACAAGGATGGGAATAACCTGCAGAAAATGGAGATGCCAAAATTGCCCAAGCACAGAAAACTGATGTCACTGGAGATGCCAAATGAAGTGTGTGCAATTTTGTACAGTTTGAAATACTATTTTTTTGAAAGCTTTTGTTGTGCATTGAGTGATGTTTACATGGAAGAACATCAGTTTTGCACTATCCTATCGTACTTCGTATCATTGCAATGATTACAATCCCCTCCATGCCCATTCAACAGTATTTGCTTCTATTCCCTCTGGCTTTTTGTAGTTGTTGTTGTTTTGATGTACACAAAAACACTCAGGAATATATAATCATTTAAACAAGCCAAGGGCACATTCAGGCCTGGCTCCTGGGCAACGACACACAGCCTTTCTCTATCCATGAGTCTAGAGTCCTCAACTGTTCTATCTCTCCATGACCTCATCTTTGCCTCCGTCTCTGGTGTTGCTGCTTCTCTGGATCGGGTCCCACATTCTGCTCATGCTCTTCTCCCTTGATAGTCCTAGGGTTGAAATACTATTTTTTAATCAGTATTAAAAGGCTTATAAAAATGCAAAAAAGAAAACTGCGTAGATGAAATGAAGTGAAAGTCTAAAGCAAACAGAACAAAAATGTTAGACCCAAAAATAATTCAATCCAATTCTAGTCAACATGCATCAAGCAACTGTCTAGTGGATAGGAAATGAGTTTTATTTATTGCTTATGCATGCAGAAGGAATATTATCAAATGTATAAACACATAAAATCCTGAATCCCTAGGATAGAAATGAAAACACATACTAATTGCAAATATCTAGCAAGCACATGTTGAAATGACTAGATGGCACCCAGTAACAATAGCAAACACCTATTATCAAGCCAGACCAGTTCTTGGAAAAGGGCATCATGCTAGATAAAGTCAGTGAAAAAAGAGAAGATACTCAACAAAGTGGATTAGACACAGTGGCTATAACAGGAAGCTCAAATATGACAAAAACTGTGAGGCTGGCTCAGGACTGGGCAAAGTTTCACTCGGTTGTATCTAAGGTCACTAGGAGCTGAAACTGACATGATGGCACCTAACAACAACAAAAGCACACATAATGCTTGACACATAAAAAATGTTAAAAGAAATACATCTTCACAATAAAAGCTTTAACAAAAGAGGAAATGTATGTGAATAACTGAATGAACAAACAAGGCAGGAAAAACAAAAATTAAAGACTTAAATTTCTAGATAATCCAGGTTTCAAATTTTCTGCCCCATTAACAAGTCAAATACTCTATATTGTAAGTTAAGCAAATGTAAAAGTGCAAATCATCAAAGGTTGTTTAAAAGTTTTGATCTTGACATCAATAAGGATGTTAAGAAGACATATCAAGATGAATGAGTAACCTGCCAAAATCATACTGGTAATTGGCTTGAATACTAATTGTTGATACAGAAACTTGACTCAAACCCTAGTAGTATAAAATTGCATTCATGATCAAAAGGAAGTTATTTTTTTTTAAATGCACAATTTTTTCCAGACCTAAAGAAAATCAAAACAAAAAATCAAAAAGAAATGGAGCTGTAAAAACAGAGCTCCAGCAATGCAGTTGACTTTGCTTGTCATGGCTTTTTAAAAAAATAAAGCTACAACCAAGGTAAATAAGTAGAATGCAACAATTCAGGACATCAATAATGTTTCATCATTTTCATGATTGAGGACTAGTTGTTTCAGTTCAGATGTTAAAATCTAAGAAATCAGAAACTGATTTTAAAAACAGATCAATAATAAAGCAAAAGGCAGCTGAAAAGTGTATTCTAATTCTGTGATTTATCCATCAAATGAACCAAATCTTCAAAGGCAGGTTATTAGAACCAACATGGATCCTTTTGTACCCTATCTTAAAATCTATGTGACTAATAAGACAAGAAGGGGATCTAGACACTCTTAATCGTAACAATTTCTTAATAAAAACATAAAATGAACCACATACAAAATTAACTTGCACAGAAAATATTGATTTTATAATACAAATGATCATAGAATTTTTATTATTTATTTGCATAATATTTTTTCATTAGGCTTAATTATAAAATAAAATGCCAATTTTACTTTTTCAAATAAATGAAAGTCATCATCTACATTTACTACTCATTTGGTACCTAACATGTGAAATACTTCACACTGGTGAAAAGGTTAAAGAAACCAAGATGGGGGTACTTCAGATAAGAGTACAAATCTGGTCATATGTCGTCTAGTGCATGTATTTCCTGATCAACTGTATCTTATTCAGACATATAGTATACAACACTAGTTAAGAATTATCTTTAGGTATAGCATACTGCAAGGAGCTCTGAAAGTGTAGCAGATATCCACTGGGTTGCTAACCCACAAGGTTAGCAGTTTGAAACCACCAGCTGCTCCGCAGGAAGATGAGGCTTTGCTCCCATAAAGATTTATAGCCTCAGAAAATCCATACAGGGTGTCAGAACTGACTCCATGTCACACAGCAGCAGATGTTATACTGGAAACATACTGCAAATATAACAGTTGTGTAAGTTATTTAAACTCTCCTTGCTTAGTTTCACCATCTGTAAAATACAAATAATGATAGTACCTACCTCAAAAGATTTATAAAAGATAATGCACGTATGCAAACCTTGGCACCAAGCATTAAATAGCAGCATCCTCAGTGGTATTTGGATTTTACCACTGGGAAGAAACATACATGCATAGCATAGTAAGCGTACGCTCAATGAATGAAAAATAGAATTCCTTTAACAATTTTTGAATGAACAGGGCAGTTGTGCGAATAAACTAAAAAACAAAACAAAAAAACGATATAGGTTCCGGAAAACATATTCATTCTGATAAAGTAGATATGATTTCAAGAAATTCAATTAACAATATTGATAAAGTGCTAGGTACTATGTTGTATTCCGGGGCCATAAGAAAGTATGAGTTGAATGCCAAAGAGAAAAAGCGGATAAGCTTTGTAGGATAATTAAAGGAGTCTTTCTCTGTACTAAAAGAGGTACAGAGGAGAGAAGACGGAAGGGAGGAGAGGAATCATATTTTTTACATTCAATAGTCACCTAGCCTACAATTGAAAATCACCAGAGCAAAAGACCTGTCTATGTAACCCAATTTGTCTCCTTCCCTTAACAGGATGTTGAATGGTAAAATTCTTCTGGGTGGTAATACACTACATCGCGTGGTGATTTATACACACGATTTATACACACGATTGCCAAAACTAATAAAACTAAACATGTTACGAACAGTGTATTTTTAAAAGTGCCCCCTTTTAAAAAAGGTACATAACTAACTCTATACTTAAATGGAGAAAGACCCAATCGATTTCAAAGTATTTGGGACCAGAAATTTTAAACGTTTCTGTTATATATGATGCAAGAGAAATCATTTGAGATTGCAGACTACTCGAATTCTTCATGTTCTCAGTTTCTGCGTAGTCTAGGGCATTTCAACTGCTGTTCAAAGTACTATGTTAGAGGGCTGTCAGTGGGAACTTTGCATGTGTGTTTCACTGTCTTGTCTATGATTGGAGGAAAATGGCTAGGGAGAAAGAATAAGAGAGGCAACATCACAGTTTTCAACTAGAAATCAAAAAAACATCTTCTAGTTCTGGGACTACAATGTCCAGTGCAAAGTTGTAGAAATCACTCAGTATTCTGTGCCTGTGATAATCTGCTGTACCAGGGATGTCATAAGGACAAAGTGTATTAATTTGTGAAAACACCTTGTATCATGCTCGTCACTGACGATATATTACAGATGTAGTTAAACATAATCCAGACACTCATGTTTTAAAGCTTATAGAACACCCAATGAACTAGAATGGATGGTTCAAGGGGATGGAAACAGCAGATTACACCCTCTCAAAACAAGAAGAGTGGGTGATGTTCCTTCTCTTAATAAACTCCCAGATCTCTAGATTTGATCTTCCAAAACATTTAGCACAATCTGGCATGTATTAAAAAGGTAGTAGTGGGAGAATATGGCCTAAAATAAGTTAAATTCATCCTGTACTTAGTTTTGTCAACAATCCAGCGGGAGATGAATTGCCTCTGGAATACAGAAAAGGCTTAACTCCTAAAATATCGCAGTGCATTCATCAAACAAGCATTTACTGCATTCCTTCGTATACACATCTCAATGCCACTCTGATATTGCGTTGATCCCAGGCACCAGTGAGTGAGTGCAAGGCCTACACGTTTTCTGATCCTCCATCACAAGTCCCTCCCTTTTAGATTTCAGGTCCAGCGGCCTCCGGCCATCACACCCTCTCCAACTCTCCCATCCCAAGAGCCAGCCTCACCAGCTGTTCCGGGCGGGTGGAGCTCCGATCGGTTGGCGCCCAGCGGCCCCGAACATTAACGACACCCAGGAGCCTGGGCTCGAGGCTCAGGCCCGAGAACAGACTCCAACTACAGTAACACCAGCGACTTCCAAACAGCAGTTCAGTATTTTAAGATGAGCTTCCGGAAGCAGGCGGGAGGCGGAAACCGGATGCCAAAACCAACCATTCGTTTTCCTCCCCCTCTGCGCTATACACCTAAAGCCTACCCATTTTGCTCAAAGAAGGGACAGAGGCAACGAAATTAAACCTTTTTCTTCACATAAAGTTACTGATTATCTTGATAATATTTGGAAACTAAAATAACAGAGGACTGAAAAAAGAACTAACCTCCCCGCTATTAGCCTAATGGTTTAGCCCCGTTGCCATAGTGACTGAGAGTAACACCCAGTGTAAACCCGAGACCCTGAAGCAATGGCTACTTTAGCCAGACTGCAAGGTCGGTCGGCAGTTATACGAAACCAGTACTACTATAGGAACAGGTAAGTCGCTGAATGAGGAATTGGACTAGGCGAATTGTCTCATAGGAGGACTTTCCTATTAACAAATGTCCTAATTAAATACGTTCACCCATTTCGCCCCTTAGTCAACTGGTAACATAATCAGGAGTTTGAAAATAGTGTTACTATAAAGGCAGACTATACCTAAAGAGGGGCCAAATATACTCATTTTGAGACGATTTAAGTAAACTCCCAGCATAAAGTTGTAACGTGTAGTGTTGTCGTTGTTTCACATCATCTCTCCCCAGTTTGATAAAACCTGTGTAGTCGCCTTATGTACATATAAAAGCTGGGCAATAAATAAGAAAGACCATTTGAAATATGGTCTTGGCAAAGAATACTGAAACTACCATAGATGGCCAGAAAAACAAATAAAACTATTGGAAGTCGAGCCAGTATGCTCCTTTGAAGCAAGGATGGCAAGATTTTGTGTCACATACTTTGGACATGCTATCAGGAGATGGGTTAATGCGCTGGACTGCAAAGTCGGTTTGAACCTGAAGGTCGGTAGTTCAGGTTCACCAGCTGCCCCTCTGAAACCCTATACAGGGTCTCTATGGGTCGGAACCGACTCGACGGAACTTCACAACAACAACCCAGTCCCTGGAGAAAGACATCATCCTTGTTAGAAGGTCAGCGAAAAAGGAAGACCTCCAAAGAGATGAGTTTGTACCAGTGACCGCAAAAATGGGTTCAAAATGAACAATTGTGGGTCAGACAAAGAATCAGGCAGTGTTTCATTCTATTGCAATATGAGACTGAACAACAGCTGGGCTAATTGGGGTTGCCCATTCTCCCTAACTTTGAGTTCAATTTGTTTTCTATCCTTCTAGAGATTTACACCTCGATTATTCCATAAACTTTTAACTCAACTTTTCTGTAGGGTCCAGTAACTTGAATTCTGCAGGTCTAGAAAGATCATCTTCAGGTTGGCACAAACAGCACACAGACAAAAAGTAGCAAGTAGCGAGCCAGGTTTATTAAGCTATTACTAGTACTCTTCTCAAGGATCTCTGGTAGAGTGGTGGTTATGAATCGGGCTGCTAATCTCAGGGTCAGCAGTTTGAAACTACCAGCTGTTCCAAGGGAGAAAGAGGAGACTTTCTGCTCCCATAAAGATTTACAGCCTCAGAAACCCTATGCAGGATTACAATGAGTCGGAATCAACTACACGGTACATAACAACAAGTACACCTCTCAGAAGAGGAGAAGTGGGTGTCTCTCTCATGAGTGAGAGAGAGCATTGGCTTTCTGTTCTTTCTCCCACTTTGTAGGGTTTTTGACTCGTTTCCCTCAGATTAATTCTGATTGGTGGCAGGGTCTAGGCAAACATATTAGTCATTCGCACCCTTTCTGGTAGTCAGCTCTGCTCTATTTCTCAGAAGTTGTGCTGGGCTTAGTTTCCTGGAATTGTTGATTGAAGTGCCAGGTGTTGGGGTACGGTTAACCTGGCCTGTTAAGTTCCTACTTGGTCCCTAATATTTCTCCCCTCAGAGAGGAGGATCCTAAATTCTTTAAGGGAAATGAGGGCATTTTTCTGTCTGACTACTTCCTGCTAATTCAGGAATACCACCTGCCTATTTAGGATCTTTCTCCTAAGTTTCTATTCTAACTCCTCCTCTTCCTCTATGAATCTAGCCACCACTGCGTCCAAAGATTTCATGGGTATCGTTTGGAAGCCTTGCACCACCATCATTTTCATTTGTAACTGTTGTATTATGGAAAATACAAATTTAATCAACAGGTTAAATACACACACAGACCAAATATTAAAAGTATTATTTGTCCATATAAGGGGGGAAAACCAAGTCATTGAAGGAACACAGCTTTTAATAGTCCCCATGTTTCCAATTAGTTTGTTTTGACTGTCCCTTAAAACCTTGGCTACATTTAACAGGCCTTGTGCTCCTTCCTCTACCTTTCCACTTGAGTTGTGATAAAAAACAGCAGGTGGTATTTGCCAAAGCACATACTCCTCCCTGCCTATCCAGGATACAGTCCAATGCTATTTGGTGATCCATCACCTGCCTTGCCAGTAAGTCAAGAGAGTGTTGAATTGCTTTTATGGCAATATTGGCAACTTGGGCTGTACTCTGCAACAACCTCAGGATGTTTGTAATAGTTTGTGCATTGTATACAACCCCTCCTATGAGGCCAGCAATGGCAGTGACCAGTGAGACCATTCCTGCTACAATCTGTCCTACTCCTCTCAGGATCCAATGTTTCTCTGCGTAGGCATTAGCAGACGTGATATAGGATAAGATCTGAGAATCCTAATTTACAGGCCTCAACCATCCTACTGTGGAGTGCACATATACGTTGGTTACATTTAAACGTCTTAAAGCCCACACTCCTTCAGTGCTATTGTCTCCACATAATCACCATGTCCTTGGGCCTAAGCACAGGAGTGAATCCTCAGTAGGCCAGCTACTGATGTTCTCTGAGTCCAGACTCAGATTTTTTTTACCCATTTCAGATAGCCTTTCTTTGAAAGACGTTGGCCCCTGGGGAAACAACCACTTGGAGCTATACTCCAGGGGTCAGTGGGTTTCCCAGAGCTTTTCCTATTTTGAACCATGTAGGAACTCGGCTAGTCCGGGCCTGCTTCTCAGACAAAGTCCTTTGGAAGTGCAGTTTCAGGTTATATTTTTGGTAATGTCTATAATATTAGTCCATTGAGCAAGATGGAAGGGTATAACACAACTTAAACCCTTTGAACTTTCACTGGCCAGTCCACCTTGAGGACTGTAACTGGGTATCCCTTAAGTTTCCCACAGGGAGGGTTAATGCTGGACAAGCCAATACTTGGAACGGAAGTCAAAGACTCATGTTGGGAAGAACCCTGACTTTTTTTAGAATTTCAGGATGGCACACCCAGCAATTTGTTACATTTTGTCCCTGGGCTATTATTTTTGAATATTCAGTAAAGAAATTTCCAGCTGTTACTGAAAACAGTGATAGGTTTATGACTACAATGCCCTTCATGGTGGTCTCCACTTCCCATTTGATTTATGTATGGCTAGGATAGTGGTATTATATGGTGATGATCTCTCAATTAGCATCTCAGAGCTCTGGAGTTGTTGTATTATAGGAACTAGACCCTGAATTCCTTGTGGTGACCATCTATACTGCATTCTTTTAGGAAATCCAACCCCAAGTGTTAGCTTACTTTTATCTGGATCTATAGAGACGACTCTGGTGGGCTTTCCATTTGCCCAAACCTCTGGATCCAAATCTCGGCATTCAGGAGGAATGTCAGTCTTTTCTGAAAGTTCTTCCTTTATAGCCAACATCTGGGTTACAGGGGTAAAAACCAAGCGGGTCAGATGATCCTGTCCCATCAAAGGGGCAGGGAAATTAGGAATAATGAGCAACTGGTGTGCTAATAACGTTCCCTGCCAGCTACAGGCCACCAGTCGGATGAGGAAACTCCATCAGTTCCAATATTAACACTAGAAGAGGAGGAGATGAGACCACCAAATGTTATGAGAACCAAATAGGCTGCCCCAGTGTCAACAAGAAAAGACACTGGCTTACCAGCAACTTCCATGCGCCCACTAGGCTCCTCAGGCAGGATTTTGATCTGTTCTTCAGGGAAGATGTAGGAGCCTGGGCCCTGTCAGTCTGATGACTCAGGGCATCTATGTACGAGGTGATCTTGAACCCATACTAGAAGCAGTACCCCTCACCATTCCTAGGAGGCCCGTTTGAGCACTCTCTGCACAGGTCCTGGTTTCTCACAGCTGTCGCTGTTTTCTCCAAACCTGGGACCTGGATGCGACCAGACAGGACAACCTTGTGGCACTTGAGCATTAAGAACAGCTGCAACAGCAGAGCCTATGAATTTTGCCTTTGGGTGGTCTTGTGCTTCTGCGTCTAGGTCATGGTTATTGTACACTGAGGTGGCAACTAGCAACAGCTCATGGGGATCACACTGGGAACCAAGGACCTTCTGTTGTAATGTCCCTTTTATGTCCGAGGCAAATTGATTTATAAAGTGGGTGTTTAAGATATTCAGGATCCAGATTGGTATACTTCTGGATTACATCTAATAATCTGCCTCTAAAATCTGTGGGGTTCTCATCTTCTGAATGGTTTCAGCTAACTTTAAGTAATTGACAGGCTTACCCTGAATTTCCCTCATGCCTTCTTTGAGACAGGTTAGCATGTAGTCTCTGCTGCTCTACCTTCATTGCCTGCTTGATCGGTTTGGTAATTCCACCCCGGGTCTTCATTTGGGATGGCTTCTGTGGCATCAGTCAGATGCTGACTAGTGGTGGCATGGGTACAGTCTGCTCTGTGTCTTGCTGCACTTACTATGTGCTGGTTTTCATCCACAGTACAGCAGGAGGACAGCAAGATCATTGTGTCTTTCCATGTTAGATAAAAACTCCGTGCTAAATGCTGAAATTCCTCAATACATTTCTCAGGGTCTATGGAAAAGTTTCCTAATGTGTTTTTACAGTGCTTTAAATCTCCCATGCTGACGGGTACATTCTCTCTTTTAACCTGCCTATTTGGCCTAGTTACTTCTTCAAGGGGGCACATGGATGCATTTATTCCCAGTGGTGCTGTTGAAACAGCATCAGTTCCTTGGGGATGCTAACAGGACTATAAACTGGAGGGATGCCTTTAATTTATTTTAGGGGAACTGTCACCGGACCTTCTGATTGCTCAGAGGGGGCCTGCGACTTTCTCCCCATGTCCTGATTATAATGCTCTCTATAGTGCATAAAAGGAGCTCTGGTAGCGTAGTGGTTACGAATCAGGCTGTGAACCGCAAGATCAGCAGTTCAAAACTACCAGCAATTCCACGGGAGAAAGATGAGGCTTTCTGCTCCCGTAAAGATTTACAGCCTCGGAAACCCTGTACAGGGTCGCTATGAGTTGGAACTGACTCCACGGCTCATAACAACAATAGTGCGTGAAAGCCTGAACTTCACTTTCCTCGTCTTTTACAAAATAACTGAAGGACAGTATTGTACTTGGTGGACCCACTAGATGGCCAAACCTCTGAGTTGCCCACCTGTGGGGTCAGTCTGTGTTATAAAGAAAAATCATCTTCCTCTTCTTTAAGCTTTCCATACCTAGGGCAGGGTCCTTCCATCGATTCAGGATATGTCCCTAACTACTGTCTGCTGGTATGGGCTGGCCCTAAAGAGACACACAAAATCATGTGAGGGGCAGAACCACTCCAACCAGATCAGTGTCCTGATCCTGGAGCTATTCCAAGAGAGGCTTTTCTCTTTTGCGAGTTTCCTCCTCTTGGGTGGAGGCTTTGCTGTGACCTTCCCTTCCCACCCACGGCCAGATTCCTAAGTCCATCATGGAGGAGCTTGCCACAGTCCTGGACTCCTTCGCCTTTTGTCCCTCCTTTCTTTCAGTCTTCCAGTCCATAATTGTTGTTGTTAAGTGCCTTAGAGTTGGTTCTCACACATAGTGACCCTGTATAGAATTTCCAAGGAGCAGATGGTGAGCTTGAACCACCGACTTTGTGGTGCAGTGCATTAGCCTACAGTGCCACACCAGGACTCTGGTCCACAATTAGGAAAGCGGTAGTAGAATGTTAAATTCCCCTCCTCCTGGCATCTAGATAATTCCTCTTGCTCCCCTCATCAAAAAAACACAGATTGGCATCAGCACGAAAAAAATAGGCTAGGCTGAGGAAAGATATGGTCTGGACTCTCACCCGACTTTGTTCCTTTAACACTTGTCTCAAAAGAAGGAAAGCTCCTTCCTCAGCATCCTAAGGGTGTTATAATTAAACAGATGTTGCAAAAACTGGATTAAAATCCTACCTCCCCACTTTTTATTGGAACCCATAATTTTAAGCCCTCTTCATTACAATAGGCAATTTGGGGTAGCCCATCTTTTCTCTATCTTGGCAACATGGCATAAGTAAACACATTTCTACATGACATGTGTCATTCTTAACACCACGACTCTGAAGTTGACAGAAGGCTTGTTGGGAAAATGGCTTAGATTAGAAGCTGAGACCTCCAAGGCCTTAGAGTTTACTGAGGTAAGGAAAAGCTCTTCTGCTTAACAAAGAAGAAAGTCTTGAGCACTTAGAAAGTCAAAATTGAAAACTGGACATAACCCTGGAAACATGACCAACCCAAATGCTCTGAAAAGTTGTTCAGCTGGGAAATATTTGGTGTGAGTTAGTATTTTGATGTATACCATCTGGTGTAGCGCTGTGGGTTAATGCACCAGGCTGCAAAGCCGTTTGGTCGGTGGTTCAATCTCGCCAGCCACTCCTCGGAAACCCTATATAGAGTCGCTATGGGTCAGGATCAACTCGACGGTGCTTTACAACAACAACAACATCAAGTAGTAAAGATGGTGTCTAGGAACTTTCAAGATGAAGAAACAATAGTATACAGTTTTTATTTGCCAGAGTATTGACCCTTTTTTTTTTTTTTTAACCTTTTATTGTTACTTCCTAGCTTCATTTCTCTTCCTCTGACTTACAGAGGTTCTCCTTGTGACTTACTAGTCATTTATAGCTATTTGTGATATGAGTATGATATGGTGGTGTTGGTGGTTATATGCTGTGAAGTGGGTTCCTACTCATAGCGACCCTGCACAGGGTTTCTGAGGATTTAAATCTTTGGGTGAGCTGAAAGTCTCATCATACTCCCACAGAGCAACTAACTGGCAGGCTCAAACTGCCAAACTTGTGATTCACAGGCCAGTGCTTATCATATGGAACCACCGCATTCCCCTTAAAAATATTAGTATGTGTTAAAGGGAAATAAAAAATATTTAAAGAATTAATATGCAATATTGAGGAAGAAATGAAAAACCACGCCATAAGTTGACCAGTAATTTTATGGAATTTCTAGAAAGCTAATTCAATAATAGGAAGAGGTGGCAGCCTAAAACTGAACTCTTGATCTTTTCTCCCTCCCAACTCTCTGCCAGGACAACTCAGTGGTTAAAATAAGAAATCCAGAGCTGTAATAAGAATTCAGTGCTTAGAAGGAGCTTTCCTCGGGTGAAAGCCACAGATGCTATGGATATTGGTGGCGCCTACTAGCTAGCCTAACTGCATCTTCAGAAGCTACTACCACATACTTGAAGTAATCCCCTGTGGGAAAGAGCAGCTTCCTTCCGTTGACTCTGGAAGCATAGGCCACGTAATACCTATGCTTAATACCCCAAAAGAGAGATCCCAGTTTACCAACAGGTTCACTTCTGGCCCATTGAAGAAGAAAAAGATCTTGACAGTAAACTTTACTGCATGTCAGTTCATACTACACAACTGGCCTGAGCAAATATCAAACAAATGCGTATCAGCCTTTATAGGCAGAGAAAACTTAATGGTTATTCAAAGGGACATTAGTTTGGAAAGAGATTAAACCCAGAAACTAGAGCAGTTGGTTAATGTGGGGTAACAGCTAATGGTGGAACAGCTGTAAACTAGTAAAAAATGTAAGAACTTTCACAGAGATAAAGTTAGAAAAATAAAAAGCTTCGGTATCCAATTTCTGTCCTTTCAAGCCAATTTTTTTAAAAAATTTGTTTTTTAATTTAAATATAATTCAGAATAGTAAAGTGAGAAACAGAATAGTCACGGCCAAATATAAATGTTTTATTAAAACAAATGAAGTGTATTCCCTAAGAGAGCAAAAGATAAATGGAAATCATGAGTGAAAAATATGAACAAAAGGGAGGGCTAATCCAGGAGAATTTGTATGTAAATAATAACCACTAGGGAGTCCTGGTAAGGAGCTCTGGTAGAGTTGTTGTTGTTGTTGTTGTTATGTGCCGTCGAGTCGGTTTCGACCCATAGTGACCCTGAATAGGGTTTCCAAGGCTGTAAATCTTTATGGGAGCAGATTGCCTCATCTTTCTCCCGGGGAGCAGCTGGTAGTTTCGAACTGCTGACCTTCCGGTTCGCAGCCCGATTCGTAACCACTACGCTACCAGAGCTCCTTATATATATAGATATGGTTAAAATAATAAATCTCACTAATTAGAATGCATTATACTGTACAGGGTCGCTATGGGTCGGAACCGACTCGACGGCACTTAACAACAACATATATAGATGAGGCTTTCTGCTCCCGTAAAGATTTACAGCCTCAGAAACCCTGTGCAGGGTTGCTATGGGTTGGAACCGACACCATGGCACATAACCACCACCACCACCCAAAAGCTCTGGTGCGGTTATGAATCACGCTCAACAGTTCGAAACTACTAGCCATTCCATGGGAGAAAGATGAGGCTTTCTGATCCTGTAAAGATTTACAGCCTTGGAAACCCTGTACAGGGAGGGTCGCTATGAGTCGGAACTGACTCCATGGCACATAACCCAGGAGTGCTGGTATGGTGCTGTGGATTAATGTGCTATGCTACAAAGTCATACTTTGGACATATTGTCAGGAGGGAACAGTCATTGGAGAAGGCTATCATGCTTGGTAAGATGGAGGGTCAGAATAAAAGAGGAAGACCTCCAACGAGATGGATTGGCCAGGTGGCAGCATTGATGGACTCAAGTGTAGCAGCGGTAGTGATGTTGGCCCAGGATCGGACATTGTTTCGTTCTGCTGTGCATGGGGTCACTAGTAGTTGGTTCCGACTCGATGGCACCTAACAACAACAACTACTACAAAGTTGGCTTGAACCACAAAGTTGTTGGTTCGGTTCAAGCTCACCAGCCGCTCCTTGGAAAACCTATACAGGGTTGCTGTGGGTCAGCACTGATTTGACAGCACTTAGAACCTTAAGGTCAGCAGTTCGAAACTACCAGTCACTTCGCAGGAGAAAGATGAGGCGTTCTACTCCTCTCAAGATTTACAACCTTGGAAACCCTGTACAGGGTCACTATGGGTCGGAATCGACTCTACGGCACTTGACAACAGGGAATCTGGAGCAGGGATGGGTAAGCAATATATAAATAATAATCAAAGAAACACTAGAAGAAAACTTTCCTAGACTAAAGAAAAAATTATGAATGTGACTGGAAAGGGCTCCTGTATTCTAGACAGTTTTGTGTATCTCACTCACTCTGTGTTTAGAAACATAATTCTTAGATATTATTTGGTGAGTGTTCTGAATTGTAAGGGTACAGAAAGCAATCTTATAAGCTTCTTATCTAGACAGGAAAGAACAAAGTCATTAATCACGGAAAGAAACTAGCATTAGATGCCTCCTTTACAATATAGAACATAGGAGAGGGAGGAACAATAGCTACTGATTATAAAAGGCAAACATCTACAACCAATTTAAATCTGAAGATTCTAATCCCACGAAAAATCTTACTTATTTGGTGTTTGTGTGTGTGTGTATGTGTGTGTGAAACAAAGACATTTTCAGGCATGTGAAGAGTTCGTATTTTGGCATTTATGTATCCTATCTGAGGAAATTTATTCAAGAAAGTTTGTGCACTGAAAATGAAATCAAAACAGAACTCTAATTATAGTGAAAGCAAAGGCAAAAAGAAGATACAATAATGAACAATTTGTAGCATTTATGGTACTTAGCAACAACAACTAAATTTAGTTAAGTATTTTGATCCTTTACAGAGTAGTTTGTAATAGTAGCCAGGCACCATCTAGTTCTTCAGGTCTCAGAGTTTTGGAGACTAATGTTCATGTGGACCTTAGATGAACACTCTTGGGCTTTTATGATCCAAGTTGCTACTCACCAAAGTAGATGTAGAACCTTGTCTTTGTGGACTATGTTATGCTAATTGGCCATGCTGTCCCACAAGACTATGGTCCTAAGCCAGGCCCAGAACATCATTCCCTCAAGGTATCTGTTAATATCTAGGAAGTTTTCATAATTTTTGCCCTCTGTATTGACGGCAACAACAACAGCATGCTTCACCATGGAGTTATGATGTGGCACTGTGGGTTAATGCACTAGACTGCAAAATGTATTTCAGCAGCAAAATGTATTTCAGCAGCAAGGCAGTTCAGGCTCACCAAGTGCTCCTTGGAAAACCTATACAGGGTTGCTATGGGTCAAAACCAACTCAACGGCACTTAACAACAACAACAACAACAGTACTTCATTACATTCATGGATATGTTCGCAGCAAAGGAACTATCCATGTCAAACCTTTATATATTTGTGGGTATACCCCCACTCACCCTCCCATACCTGTTCAGCCTGTGGGTCTTTTATGTATATAGTTGCACATCACTATTATTGTGTTGTTTTTGTTAAGTGCCGTCCAGTTGATTCCAAGGAGCAGCTGGTGAGCTTGAACTGCTGACCTTGCAGTTCAAACGGCTTTGCAGTCTGGTGCATTAACCCACAGCACCACACCAGGTATCTACCTCTGTTTCCTTTAACTCTTGCACACACCACCCCATGTCTTCCACTGCCTTAATTGTTCTACCAAACACCCTCTTGTTGTACATTTCCTTTGTTGCCACCTAAGTTTACATGTGCCTACAAGATGAGACTTTTTGCTCCCATAAAGATTTATAGCCTCAGAAACCCTTTACAGGGTTGCTATGAGTCAGAACCAACTCCACGGCACATGACCACTACCACCATCCCGCAGTGAGTAACTTCCTCTTTCCTCTCACCTCTGATAACCATCAAAGAATGTTTCTTTTTATGTGAGAACTTTTCTTGATTTTTTACAATAGTGACCTCATTCAAGTCCTTTGGTGATTGACTAATTTAACTCAACATAATTTCCTCCAGGTTCATGCATGTTGTGCATTGTTCTGCAGATGTTGGTCTTCAATGTTGCATAGTTGTCCACTGTATATATTTAGAGAAAAAATATTAAGTACCCATTTCAGTCTCCCCTCCAAATTTCAGAGATACAAAATCATAATTGGCATGATATAATCAATCACAAAAGGACAAATATTATATAAGATCATTATTATAAAAAGTCAAGAAAAAACTTTCACACTAAAAGAAACATTCTTTTTTTTTTAACTTTTATTGTGAATTATGTGATCGTTTACTTGGGAGAACATTAGCTTTACATTCATCCTATCGTATAATTGTTACATTGCCATCGTTACAATCCCCTCCATGCATCATCAACCAACCAAAGGGTACACTCTGCAAGCCTGCCCCCTGGTCATCAGCACACAGCGCCTCTCCTCTCTGGGTCTAGAGTTCCCAGCCATTCCATGTCATCCTCTCTGCCTCCATCTCTGATGTCACTGTTTCTCTGGGTAGGGTCCCGCACTCCACGCTTCTCCCTTGAGGGTCCAAGGGGCCTCTGCTCCTGGACTGCAAAATCAACCACTCACTTGCTTTTGCTATAAAATGTCTACCTTTACATTTCCAACCCTCACAGTCAGTCCTGATGGTAGTTATTCACTATTGTACCACATGAGTGCTATCCCCATTTCCTTTCATCAGTCCCACCCAGATAGATTGGATACTACTCAGTGGAGATTCTACCTAAAAGAAACATTCTTGACGTTTAGCTGGGGTGGGTGAATTGTTGTGCTGCTGAGTGCGGTAGAGTCAGGATCTGACTCATAGCAACCCTGTACAGGGTTTCCGAGGAACTGCTGGTAAGTTGAACTGCTGTACTTTACGGCCCAAACAGACTTTGCAGTTTACCGCATTAACCGGCAGTGCCACACCAGACGTCCAGGGAGAGTAAATTCCTAACTAGAGGGTAAAAGTACATTAACTTGGTAAAGGGAAACACAACATTCAATCAGAAGGAGGTCAGCACAAAATGATGGAGGCTGGGGAAGACTCTGGAAGGAGTGCAAGAGTTAAAGACAGTAAAGTGAAATATTGGTATCTACACAACCCTGCAATAATGGACATCGATTAACAGAATCACTAAACAGGTGTGGGAGAAAAAGTAGGACTAAATCCACAAATATATATAGTTTTGACAGAGGATGTTTCTACATGAGTATCTACCTGTGATTCAAATTAATCCATGGATGTGGGAAAGCATAAACAGTTAAACTTATGAAAGCTTCTTAGACATAATCAAATACCTGGATGGAATGAGTCGCTGGGTTCATGGTTCAGGATCATGGTCTCAGGACACACCATGGTCAATTGGCATAATATAGTCCACAAAGAGAATTTTGTACATCCCACTTTGCTAGGTAAGGGACTGAAGTCTTCAACTCACTGGAGCAATCATTTAAAGTACAACTATTGAGCTCTTTCCATCTGGAGAAAGGAAGAGTGAAGAAAATCAAAGACCCATGGAGATGATTAGTTTAGTGAGCTAATGGACCACACGATCATGCGTCTGAGGCCCAGATGGACTAGATGGTACCTGTCTGTCACTCATAGCTGCTGTGAATGGAATCACATTAGAAAGCCCTGGATATAATGGGAGAAAAATGTGGAACAAAACTCAAAATCATAAAAAATAAAATAAAAAGAAAGCGGGACCAGGCTTACTGGTCAGATAGAAACTGGTGGAACCTCCAAGATCATGGTCCTGACTCCCCCTCCAGTTCTGGAACTAAACTCAACCCCATGGTTTAATTTTCAGCCAAACAACAGGCAGGTTTATAAAGGGACCAATAACACCACGGAGTTACACACGTTTTAGAAACATCAACCATCTGTGATCAAAAGGGCAACCTTTGCTCAAAGACCAAGTTCAGAAGGGTTAGGAAAAGAAGGAGTAGAAATAGCAGACACAGGGAAGAAATGGGTTAAGTGACACTGCATTGTAGGAATTACCATCAATGACAAGAAACAAAATGCATATAAATTATTTAATGGAAAACTGATTTGCTCTGTAATCTTTCACCCAATTCGCAGTAAAATGTTTAAAAACAAAAAAGTGTTTTTTTTAAGAGGATCTCCTGGGTCTGTTAAATTCACATCAGAGAGGTCTGTTTAGAAGGTTATGGTGCCTCTGTTTTAGGATTCTTGAAATACACAGGATGATCACAAGGTATATTGGGAAGAAGTTTTAAGAAAATGGAAAAAAAAAAAAAAAAAAGCCAGGAAAATTATGCCAGGGAATTATTTTCCATTAGGATAACACCCTTGCTCATTCTTTAAGGGTAGCAATGGCTGTGCTGTTAGAATTTTGTTGGGAAACATTAACCCATCTATCTTGATTTTACTCCTTCAGATTTTTTTCGCCCCCAACTCAGAAAACATTGAAAAGGTATACACTGTGTCCCTGGAGGAAGACTAAGCTGCCATTTTGAAACAATGTAAATGAAAGAGCACAGAATTCTTCAAGAAAGGCTTTGTTGTTGTTGTTAATGCTGTCGAGTTGGTGCCGACTCATAGCAACCTTGTACAGGGTTTTGGAGGAGTGGCTAGTGAGTTTGAACTGCTGACCCTTGCAGTTCAAACCAACCTTGCAATCCAGTGCATTATTCCACAGTGCCACATCAGGACTCCAAGGGATGGTTGTTGTTAGGTGCCATCGAGTCGGTGCCGACTCATAGCGACCTTATATAGGGTTTCCATGGAGCAGCTGATGGGTTTCAACTTCCGACCTTGTGGTTCGTAGTCCAGTGCTGACCCTTCAGAGAAATGGAGAACACTGCCTTTGGAAGTGTTTAGATCTAGATTTAAGATCTAAAGAGAAATAATGACTTCACATTTTGATATTTTTGACTAATAAAAGTTTCTGATTTTATGTTGTTGCTGTTAAGTGCTGTCAACTTGGTTCCGAGTCACTGTGACCCCTTATAGGGTTTCCATGGTGGGTTGAAACCACTGACCTGGATGTTAACAGTCCAGTGCTTATACTACAACACCACACCAGGATTCCAGTAATAACATTTTTTTTTTTTAACCTCTCATTTATATGTGAGCGTGGTGGCTCCATACAGTAAGCACTGTACTGAGAACCAGTGGTTCAAATCTACCAGACTCTCTTTGAGAGAAAGATGAGGCTTTCTGCTACAGTGAAGATTTAAACCCTGAGAAACCATATATAGGGTCACTATGAGTCAGAATCGAGTCCACGACACTTAGCAATAACAACAACATATATATATAGAGAGAGAGAGCCCTGATGTGGCGCTGTGGGTTAATGCACCAGACTGCAAAGCCGTTTGAACTGCAAGGTCCGTGGTTCAAGGTCACCAGCTGCTCCTTGGAAACCCTATACAGGGTCACTATGGGTCAGAATCAACTCAACGGCACTTAACAATATATATATATACATACATACAAGGGGGATTCAAAAGTCTGTGGAAATTTTTTATTTTTTTTTTAAGTTCCATTTTCCACAAACTTTTTGAAACTCCCTCATGGATCAAAGTATATTGTTGTTGTTAAGTGCTGTATACACAAGTATATTAAATTATTACATGTATATTTAAATTACTGAAATAATCACAAACCTACAGCAACAGAGAAGTTTCAAGTACAATAATAAGAAAATGGAAACATATGAAAGAAAGTAAATTGCCAACCTGATTGTCCATCATCCCGTAAATATGTTTCATACAAGGACATAACCTTATAAAACCACAATTTAATCATCAAAATCAGGAAATTAACACCAATACATTTCTAATCTTCTGACACCATTCATTCAAGTATTGCCAATTATCCCAAAAACATCCATTAATAGCAAAAGTAGCCGATTTGTCTTTACTTTATTTACCTTTATTATTGTTATTGTTCAGTGCTATTGAGTCAGTTTCAAGTCATAATGACCTTGGATAGAGTTTCCAAGGAGCATTTGAAGAGATTGAACTATTGACCTTGTGGTTAGCAGTCTAGTGATTATCCCACAGAACCAAAGAGGGCATTTTTTTAGTCCTCCTTTTATTTTCATGACTTTGACACTTTTGAAGACTACAGGTGTTCTGTAGACTATAGTTTTGTCTGATCTTTATCTTGGTTAGGTTCAGGTTATGCATCTTTGGCAGGAATGTTTGGCAGAGATGGTGGTGTGATCTCTGTGTTCTTTATCAGGTACTGTTGTTTTTGGTTTTGGTTTGGCCCCCTTCTGATGGTCTTCATTTTGATCACTTGATTAAGATGATCTCTGTCAGACTTCTGCATTGTGATGTTCTTTGTAATTAACAGGTTTGTTTTTTATTCTTTTAAAAGAGTTACTTTGAGACAATATGCTGTTCTTCATCAAACATTAAATTTATTTACATACATATGAATGGACTTAGTAGTCTATTTCATTTGATGAATGAAAAATCATTCATCAGAGTAACAGATTTGCCCAATGACTCCCATTTCTAGCTGCCTTTTATGTCTCCACCATTATTTGAGCACTTCCTTGCTTTTTGACTCTAAACATGTTCCAGATATGTTGCAGACCGCAGGTATTGGAGTGTTGAGGACCAGTGTCATGGATGAAAATCCAGCATGTGGCTGCACTCAGACTTGCTGGCCAGAGAGACCCTGTGGGCTCAAGGAAGTAACCTCCGGACGTCCCGGGTGCATTGGCTTTTACGAACTCACTGTGGGGCCAGCTCTGTTTAATTCTCTTTAGTCCTATTAATTCCTGCTATGCTTCGAACTCCTGTAACTGTAGCCTCTGTGAAAATGGTTTCCTAATGTGCCCCTCTTAATGTCTCCACTTTGTTGGCAGTGCTTAAGGTTCTAAGAACAAATCTCTCTGAGGAACAAACTCTGGCCATGGGGCAAGCTTGTCCAAACTGTTCTTTATCAAATTATTTAGTTATGTTTGATATTAACTTAATACATGAGCCCTTGATACCCATGGACAAATATTAAACTGCTCCTAAAGCCGAGACTAAAAAGCTCCAAAAACAAGTTTGCTGGGAAGTTCCAAAAGCCAAGTTTCCCCAAGGCGTAGTCCGGGGTTTTGTCCTAAGAATAATAGGTGTCTGCCTTCTCTGATAGCCCCCAGGTGCAAAACCATTCAGCTAGGCGTCTTGCTTTCTCTTGCAAATCTCAGCCAGGCAGCTGACACTGCAGGACTCCTCCCAATCCTTTTCACCTTCCCCCATCCGAGATTAGGTGCTATAGGTATGTTAATTAGCGTGGAGAAACCCAGTTGCTGACCTGGGATTCGAACTTGAAAAGTACCATATAATAATTTGCTTGAATTTATGGAAAATTAAGGATGTTAGATTATCAAGACAATTTGTGATGTATGTTGTAGAATTTGATTCCTGTAAATCATTGTGTCCTGTGTTGAACGGTTAATCACATTTCACTTCTGTACCCTGTGTTAATAAACCCCGTCTTCCTTTGTGTAATGCTCCTCCCCGAAATAAAATGGGGGCGCAGACGGAAGCCTGCATGCGTTATGACTGGCATTACAGCTGGCAAGGCATGCATTAAGGTTTGCAGGGCGGTGCTTTACTGCCTGCAGGGGCCACGATGCTGGTAGTCCAGGGTCTGCCCGCCAGTGTCGCATCCACTCTTGTTTTGGGGTGTTTTGTGTTCTCTCTCTTTGCGTCTTTGTGTGTATTCTTTCTCTATCTCTGTCGCCGCCAGATCTCCCAACTTCGTGAACCTAACCCCCTTGTCGAGGCCGGCTCTCGACACAGGTTCATATTTTATTTTTTAATTCTCAGCTCTGAGATTATCTGTTTGTTTTTAAAGAACCCTTGTTCCTTTTAGTAGATGCCCATTGCTATTGAATATTTTTACTCTCATGTCCTCTCAGGACAAAGCTGGAGAATATTTGTACTATGTATACATCTGAAGAAAGAGCTCTGGTAGTATAATGGTTACAAATCGGGCTGCTAACCTCAAGGTCATCAGATCGAAACTCCAAGCTGCTCCGTAGTAGAAAGATGAAGCTTTCTGCTTCCATAAAGATTTATAGCCTTGGAAACCCTGTACAGGGACACTGGGTTGGAACCAACTCCACGGCACATAACCACCACCAACCATACATCTGAACACGTTTACATATCTATTGGACTCCATGAGTTTTTGTCCTTGAGAAGGAAAGAGAATTGACACTTAACAACAACAAGAACACTATATGGTCTAATATGTAATATACATTACATATCTATATATAGATCTATATATATATAGTGTTATAGTGTATTGTTGTTAAGAGCCGTTGAGTCAGTTCCAACTCATAGCTATCCTGTATATAGGGTTTCTGAGGAGTAATTGGTAGGTTTGGTATGCTGACTTTGTGGTTTGTATTCCAGTGCCGATCTTGTGGTGCCACACCAGGAGTCCAAATATATGTGTATTAATATATGTGGTGGTGTGGGATAAAACACTGGACTGCAAGGTCAGTTTAAAGCACAAGTGTGGTAGTCCAAACTCACCAGCTGCTCCTTGGAAACCCTATACAGAGTCGCTGCTCTGGTAGCGTAGTGGTTACAAATCGGGCTGCGAACCTTAAGGTCAGCGGTTCGAAACTACCAGCTGCTCCGTGGGAGAAAGATGAGGCTTTCTACTCCCGTAAAGATTTACACCCTCGGAAACCCTATACAGGGTCGCTATGGGTCGGAACCGACTCGATGGCACATAACAACAACAACAACATAAGTTGGAACCAGCTCAACAACAGCACTTAACAACAACAGCGACAGCATATATACATACATTTATATATGCATACATACATATATTGTTGTTGTTGTTAAGTGCCGTGGAGTCAGTTCCGACTCATAGCGACCCTGCACAGGGTTTCTGAGGCTGTAAATCTTTATGGGAGCAGAACGCCTCATCTTTCTCCCGCGGAACCACTGGTAGTTTCAAACTGCTGACCTTGCGGTTCACAGCCCAATTCGTAACCACTATGCTACCAGAGCTCCTTACATATATATATATATATATTTTTTTTTTTTTTTTTTTTTTTGGAGTCTTGGTGTCGCACTGTAGGATAAGTTCAGGACCAAGGAACCATAAGAACAGTTTGAACCACAAGGTCAGCAGTTCAAACTCACCAGCCACTCCTCAGAAACTCTATATTGGGTACTATGAGTCGGAACCGATTCTATGGCACTTAACAACAGCAACAATATTTATATAATACTAATACAAGTGTGTTGCTGAGGGTTAATACACTAGACTGCAAAATCATTTGAACTGCAAAGTCAGCACAAAACAAAAAAGGAAGGGAGGAAGATTTAGTTCCAGCTCACCAGCTACTCCTTGAAAACCCTATGCAGAGTTGCTATGGGTTGTAATGGACTCAATGACACTTAACAACAATCTCTAGATTTTGTTGTTGTTGTTATGTGCTGTGGAGTCGGTTCCAGCTCATAGCGACCTCGTACAGGGTTCCCAAGGCTGTAAATCTTTATGGGAGCAGAAAGCCTCAGCTTTCTCCCTCAGCTCAGCTGGTAGTTTAGAATTGCTGACCCTGAGGTTAGCAGCCCAATTCGTAACCACTACGCTACCAGAGCTCCTTATATAACCCAATTATTCATCAATCTATGAAATAATAAAGACTTGCAATGAAAAACAAAGCACGGCTTCTATCTTCTAAAGTACAATCCCATTTCTCATCCTCAGTTCGTTATTGGCCTCCTCTTAAGCACAGGGGGGACAATCAAGGCACAAGATATACATTAAGCACAGTTCCTGTCTTTAAAGATCTTGAAATAAGAGCTAACAAAGAAATGGTATGTAAAAACAAATAATTTTATCCATCAACCTATCTTACTCCAAAGGGTGGCTAATCTTGGAGTCTTATTCCTTGTATCTAAAATAGTTACAAATTATATGATAATGAGGAGGAAAGAGTATTGGGTTTTTATCCAATTTTTTCAGTACTTAATACACATAGCTAAGGAGCTCTGGTAGCATAGTGGTTATGAGTCAGGCTGCCAACCTCAAGGTCAGCAGTTCCAAACTACCAGCGGTTTCGGAGCCAGACTGCAAAGCCCTTAACAACAGCAAAGCACTTAACAAAAACAAAGCACATAACAACAACAAAGCAAAGCACTTAACAACAACAACACATAACAACAAAAGCACTTAACAACAACAGTACACACAGGGAGTCCTGGTGTGTATGCGTCAGACTGCAAAGCCATTTGAACTGCAAGGTTGGCGGTTCAAGCTCACCAGCTGCTCTTCGGAAACCTTATACAGGGTTGCTATGGGTCGGCACCAACTAGTCGACACTTAACAACAACAATACACATAGGTCAGACTGAAAACAATCTGTTAGTGTGCAAAATGCATGGTTTTTTGTTTTTTTGTTTTTTATTACTGGAAATATATTTAACAACATTTTTTCCTCCCATTTTCCATTATTGTCAATTAATTTCTGGCCACTAGTGGTATATGTGAATATAGTATTATCCAGGGTTGTAGAACTTATTTCTAGTTGATAATGAAGTGACTAGAAACTTCCAGTTTTTTCTCAATATTTTATTACATTACTGGTAATGCTTTTGGTCTTTCATCATTATTAATTCATTTAATATTCATTGTGATAATACTGATCATAATAAATTTATTTCAAATTCACGTAGATGTCATATTTTATTCACTGCTATAGGATATTCATTGTAATTCAGAACTAATTAATATACCATTAAAATAAAGTGTTACTTACATTTTTCATTTTAAACATAAAATGTCTAGCAGTTCATGACATATTGTTTGAGTATTCAGCATTCCAGTGGTAACCCAAGTATCTGTAAATTTCATTTTTTTTAAGCAGTTAAAAACAAGGGTAACAGAAAAATGTGTTACAGAAGTAAAGTTTTAGCACTTAAGTTAAAACCTAGCTGTAAATTAACTAATTATTTTTTAATGTTTTCTTTTTATTAAGATATTTAGTTTTTATTTATATTATATGTGCTTGAGTTTATATAAAGTATTGTTAACAACTACAAAAAGATTATTCATCTTCAGCTTGGATATATGTTATATGCTAACATTAACACCAAGAGAAATGTGAAAGCATAAACTCAGAATAATTTGATAATCTGTCTTATTTTTCTGTATTTCTAATGTCACTTGTAAATAAGACAATAAAACTAGGTTTATTTGTATACTTATTTACAATTTACCCTTACATACATTAAATTGGTGCTGGGGAATGAGAGATTAATACTTTAGCATTTTTTTAAAAATGTCTTATTATGAATTATGTGATAGTTTACATGGGAGAACATTAGCTTTACATTCATTCTATCGTATATATATATCATTTCATTGCCATGGTTACAATCCCCTCCATGCATCATCAACCAACCATGGGGTATACCCTGCAAGCCTGCCTCTTGGTCCTCAGCACACAGCCCCTCTCCCTCTCTGGGTCTAGAGTTCCCAGCCGTCCCATCTCTCCAAGTCATCATCTCTGCCTCCATCTCTGGCATCACAGTTTCTCTGGGTAGGGTCCCACACTCCGCTCTTCTCCCTTGATGGTCCCAGGGGCCTTCACACCTAGACTGAAAAGTCAACCACTCCCCTCCTTTTGCTACAAAATGTCTACCTTTACATTTCCAACCCTCACAGTCAGTCCTGATAACAATTATTCACTAATGTGCCAGATGAGTGCTATCTCCATCTCCTTTCATCCGTCCTGCCCAGGCAGATTGGATACCACTCAGTGGAGATTCTACCTTCCTCCACGCCCTCTGGATCTAGGCTCCCTCTTGAAAGCTTGTAAGCCAGTCATTTCTTGCCTTTGTAGTCCCCCTACCCCCCGCCATTTTGTGTAGCCAATGTTCAAGTTGCCCATCTGTATCAAGGGGGTGGAAATGATCCTCACCTTAAAGATTTGTTGCCTCTTTTGAGCTACTGCATCTATAGGTGTAGGTCAAGTTAATCAAATTGTATCAGATTATTCTTTTTTTCTCCTCTTCTTTCTTCTTCTAGTTGAGTTCTGATCATCCAGTCATTGAAGCCAGATAATATTTTAGCATTTTAATAGTCTATTTTTAAAAGGTGGAGGACAGATCTATTATGTTGTTGTTGTTAGGTGCCATCGAGTGGGTACTAACTCTTAGCGACCCTATGCACAACAGAATGAAACACTGCCTGATCCTGGGCCGACTTCACAATTGTTGCCATGCTTGAGCCCATTGATTGCTGCCACTTTGCCAATCCATCTTACTGGGGGTCTTCCTCTTTTTCTCTGACTCTCCACCTTACTAAACATGATATCTGCTCCAGCAACTGGTCCCTCTTGACAATACGTCCGAAGTATGAGAGATGAAGTCTGGTCATTCTGGCCTCAAAGGAGTGCTCTGGCTGCACTTGTTCCAACACAGATCTGTTGATTCTTTTGGCAGTCCGTGGCACTTTCAATAGTATTCTCCAACACCTTAATTCAAATGCATTAATTATTCTATGATCTTTCTGATTCATTGCCCAACTTTCTCATGCATTTGAGATTATTGAAAATACCATGGCTTGGATCAGGTGCACCTTAGTCCTCCAGCTGACATGTTTGTTCAACAATATAAAAAGTTCTTGTGCAGCAGATTTGCCTAATGCAATATGTTGTTTGATATCTTGACTGTTGCTTCCATGAGTGTTGATGTTTGATCCAAGAAAAATGAAATCTTTGACAACTTCAATCTTTTCCCCATTGATAAGAATGTTGTTTATTGGTCAGTGGTGAGGATTTTTGTTTTCTTTGCATTGAGATGCAATCCATACTGAGGGCTATGGTCCTTTGAGCATTTTAATAGTCTTTTTTAAAAGGTAGAGGACAGATATACTATAGATGCATTAAATGTACTGGTTAAAAAAAAGGGGAGGGGTGAATTAACCATAAGAGAGTTTCCTCCCATTATCATGAATGTCACTGTACATCAGCCTTATTGAATGAAATTATTCTCTTCTTATCTAAATTTGCTCACTTTTTCTTCCTTGAGTTGTCTGCTCTGCTGAATATTGAGCTGCTATGCTTTTTATTTTTGTCATAAATGACGTTTTGTATTTTCCACTATCTATCTTATTGTAGGGTACAATGCGATTTTAAAAGGAACGCAAAGAAATCTCTATAACTCTGGTACTCCTTAGAAAAAGTGCCTATTCAACTTCTCAGCAATGTTTGAGATTGTTTAATAATGGTCTCTCTTATTGATTCCTTTCTATTAGTTTCCATGACATGGTACTGCACTTGCCTCTTTGAATTGTTATTATTGTTAAGTCCCGTGGAGTCAGTTCCGGTTCATAGGGACCCTGTATAGGGTTTCTGAGTCTTTGTGGAAGCTAAAAGTGTCATCTCTCTCCCACTGAGCAGCTGGTGGGCTCGAACCCTCACCTTGTAGTTCTCTATCCAGTGTTTATCTTACAGAGCCAGCACACCTCACTCTCTTTTACTTAGGCCTGTTTTTGTTTTGTTTTATTTATTTGACATCTCTTAGTGTGTAAATATTTCAATACCATAGGTTGTTAAATTTTCAGGACATATGGGTAGTGGTTCCAATGATGATATCCAGGGAGTCCGGTATCCCTTAATCGGGAGCATAATGGCTCTGTTTGGATAAAGCAAGAACTGCAGTTTTAGCCCACCAGCTGCTTCTCAGGAGACAGATGAGATGTTCTGCTCCTGCAAAGATTTGCAGTCTTAGAAACCTTATACAGGGTTAGTGTGAGTCAGACTCAACTTGGCAACACTTAACAATAATAAATATCTCTTTAATATTGTGTACAGACCTCTGGAAACCAGCTAAGAAGTAACTTGCTTTAACTAACACTTAACAAATCTTTATTCATTTTTTTTTTTTT
>NW_006408651.1:1708366-1709544 GCF_000296735.1 Chrysochloris asiatica
TGCCAGTTTTTATACTGTGATGACTTGTGTACCAATGCTGAAAGTGAGGTCACCTCCAGGATTTCAGTGCTATCACCCATGGTGGACAGGTTTCAGTGCAGTTTCCAGACTAAGAGAGGCCTAGTGATTTACTGCTATGAATTACAACTGTATCAATCTAGAAAATGAGTTCCTAGGTTGGAAAGCACTCCAATGAACAGTGGCCACAACAATGGATTGGTGCATGCCAACAGTTGTGAAGGTTCAGTAAAGCCAGGCAATGTTTTCTTCTGTTGTACAAGCATTGCTATGGGTCAAAGCCCACTTGACTGCAGCTAACATAGCATAACATAGCATAACATAACATAACATAACATAACATAACATAACATAACATAACATATGTGTATCAGATACTTTATAATATTTTGGAATGCAAATGTGAATAAAATGTGAAATTAGTCCTCAAGAATATAAATGTTATAATTATTCTGATCAAAATTTCACATTGTTATGGAAATAAAGTAGCAAGTTCAGATTACTATGGAGATAAAAGTGTGGCTCTGTGGGCTAAAGCATCAGAATGCATAGTCATTTGAACTGCAAGGTTGGTGGTTCAAACTCACCAGCGGCTCCTTAGAAATCCTATACAGGGTTGCTATGGATCAGAATCGACTCGATGGCACTTAACAACAACAAAATGGAGATAAAATCTTGGAGATATTTGGAAATCATTTCATGATGAAGGAGTAGCTTTGTGATTGTCTGAAGGTGGTGCTGTGAAGTGCTTTTATATAACTTTTCTAGCCATAGTCTTGTAAATCCACAAAATGATTTGTTGGGATTATGCAAATAAGGTATGTAAAATCCTTGCATGGATTGGACAGTTTACTATGACTGTTTCATTCACTGTAGGATAAGCGCTGGACTACTAACCACAAGGTCACTGGTTCAAACCCACCAGCTGCTCCTCAGAAACCCCATATAGGGTTGCTATGAGTAGGAACTATCTCAACAGCACTTAACAACAACAACAACAATGCAAATAAGATGACTGTAGCCACTAAACGGCTGGTTGCTTTTGCCATCCTGCTAGCGCAGGTATCATAGAGGTTATAAATTGGGCTGCTAACCTCAAGCTCAGCAGTTCAAAACTACCAGTAGTTATGCAGGAGAAAGATGAGACTTTCTGCTCCTGC
>NW_006408651.1:1710426-1745608 GCF_000296735.1 Chrysochloris asiatica
CTGTACAGGGTGGTTGTGAGTGGGAGCCAACTTGATGGCACTTAACAGCAATGACAACAATATAATCACTTCATACCGCCTGTCTGTGGTGGTCTGCATGTTGCTGTGATGCTGGAAGCTTTGCTATTATGGTGATCAAGATAATCCCTGGTGGACAGATTTCAGTGGAGCATTAAGCAAAATCACCAGCTGCTCCTTGGAAACCCTGTCCAGGCTCACTATGAGTTGGGACTGACTCAATGGTACTTAACAATAAAAAACGGTACTTAACAATAAAAAACAGGTTTTAAAGTGCTAATCCCACAGAGATTCAGAAGAACTTCATTACCATCAAGAAGAAGATTCTGGAGCAGAGTCTGGTCTTTGAACCAGTGATTCTGGGTCCCTGCACCAAGAACCTCCTAGACCCCAAAGAAATAATGAACGCTGAAGACAGCAAGAGGTACTAGTGTTAAGCCAGTTTAGCCCACATGACAAGAGCTGAGTGGACAGAAAGTTTGTCAACAGAACTAAAAGAGCTGAAACAGTTGTATGTGCAGAGCAGAGGCCTGAGTGCCCTACTCATGGTATGCAGGGGCTGACCACCAGGGCAACAAGGGCTCGTAATAGTGTGATAGAAAGACGGCCCTACAGACTGGAATAACATGGTGGGAGGTGGTCACAGAGTCTTAGAAAGGCCCATGGTAGAGGCCTGGAAGATCCTATAAAGGGCTCTTCCAGCTGACAGCAGGTCAGCAAGGCCCAGCAACTGCTCTTAGAAAGTAAGGCTTTCTGCTCCCGAAAAGATTTACAGCCTTGGAAATGGAGATAGGGTCACTATGAGTCGGAACCAACTGGATGACACTTCACAACCATATCAGGGTGTATCATGGTGCTGGGATAAAGCACTGACCTCAAGGTCTATTCGAACCACAAGGTCAGCAGCTCGAACTCACCAGCCACTCCTTGGGGACCCTATACAGGATCACTATGAGTCGGAACTGACTCTTGGGTACTTCACAACAACAATAACAACAACAGTGGAAATGCCTGGAGTTGTGTGTGGCACTGTATGATAAGCACTGGATTGCTAGTCACAAGGCCATAGGTTCAAACCCACCAGCCGCTACTGGGAAACCCTATACAGGGGTGCTATGAGTTGGAACTGACTCTAGGGCCCCATGGCCCTGCCCATTACCTTCATAAATGGATTTCCTGAGAATTCTGTGTAAAGTAGGCATTGTGTGATGGACTGGGTTTACTGAGTGATGATTCATTTAACTTGAATTTAATGCACTATGCATGTCTTTTATGTGTTGTTGTGTTCCATCCAAGTGGCTCTGACTTATAGCGGCCCTGTATTGGGTTTCTGAGAAGCGCCTGGTGTAATTGAGCCACCAGCCTTGCATTTATCAGTCCAGTGCTTAACTGACAGCGCTGCACCAGGGCTCCATTATGTTGTTGTCGTTGTTAGGTGTTGTCAAGTCGGTTCTGACTCATAGCAACCCTTTATAGGGTTTCTTAGGAGCAGCTGTTGAGTTTGAACCAGTGACCTTGTGGTTATCCTACAGCACAACACCAGGACTCCTTTAAACAGTAAATTCAAATAATTATGTTTTTAAAATAATGACAAAAGAGCACATTAATTTTTCTTCCTTAATAAAATGGTTACAAAATTAATTAGTTGCAAAATAAGTAATTATAAAAATAAAAAAGTAAAGCTGTTGAAAGCACATGGCCCCTTGAAGAAAGGTTAATTTTTGAACCATAGCTCATGATTTTTAAAATGCTTTATTTAATATTTAATTTTATTTAAAATGACATTCAAGTTATAATTAGCATTTTGGAAGAAATTAAGAATTAAGTCTAACAGCTTAACTTTCTTTAGAGTTATATTAGGTACTAATGAAATGTCTTTTAAATTTTTTTCAGTGTTGTGAATCAGTTTAGGAAGAAGGAAAATGATGCAGCAATCAAAATCCAGAGCTGGTTCCGAGGATGTAAAGTTCGGGCATATATCAGGTATGTTGATTTTGTCATGAACACCTCATATATGCATTTTTAATTATTTGACAATGGAATGTATTCATGTGTTACACACTTCAAATAATTTCCTATTTAACTTTTCATTAAGTTAATAAATTGTATTTTGCTCTTAAAGGAGAAACCACATACCGTTTCTAGCATCTTTTGTTATGTACCAAAAAAACTAAATAATATTGATATTTCTATGTTGAAAAATTCCCAGTATTGTAAAGGTACATGGCCAGATTCTTTTCCTCCAATTTCATTAAAACCATATCGTACTGCCATCAAATACATTCCAACTCATAGCAGTCCTTGATGACAGTGTAGAACTAACTGCTCTGTGGGGTTTTGAAGATGACTGGTGAGTTCAATCCATTAACATGTGGCTAGCAACCCAAGGTTTAACCCACTATGCCAGCATGTGACAAATGGCTGGATTTGTATTAATAACAAAGCATTCGATGACTGCTAAGTAGAGTAAAAGGAAACTATTTCAACCCTCTTCAATATGATACCAGTAGATGATGAGAAATGAAGGCAGATGTCCTTCCGTTGAGAAAAGTAGTCTGAAAGAGATTCCCATCTTAACTTTTGCACATTTTACCTTAAAGTCTAAAAGGATATTAACCTACATAAAGTGGAAAAAGAACTATGTCCAGCCCATAAAAACGCAGATGCTAAGTTGAGGATTACACTCTATAAAATATTTGAACAATTGGTTGTTGTTGTTTAATGCTGTCAAGTTAGTTCTGACTCATAGCCACCCTGTATAGGGTTTCTGAGGAGCGGCTGGTGAGCTTGAACCACGGACCTTACGATTCAAACCAACTTTGCAGTCCAGTGAGTTAACCTATAGCACCACACCAGGAGTCCATTTGAACAATAGTGCTAGTATAATCATTTTCTAAGTAAGTTCTGAATCTCTCCTATGTCGTTGTTAAGTGCCGTTGAGTCAGTTCCGACCCACAGCAACCCTGACTAGGGATTCCAAGGAGCGGCTGGTGTGCTTGAACTGCCAACCTTGCAGTTCAAACGGCTTTGAAGTCTGGCACATTAATCCACAGCGCCACACCAGGACTGTGAATCACTCCTATAGCTGTGCTCCAAATCACTGTGATGTTGTTATAGTAAATCTGATGTCCTGTACAGACTTATTCTCTCAAAGTAACCTTGCTGTTACATCATCACCTCCATTACCATGCCTGTCTCTTAATACCACATTACTCTTTTCCGTTATTTCCAATATTTTCTTTGATTATCCTAATGACTGAAGAAAAAAAACCACAAAAACATATAACATATTTCTGAGATAAACCTTTAAGAAAATCACCTAAGTCCTTACTTATTTCAGTGGTAACTTCTCGAAATACTATGAATATCTCAAGGTCAGTTCCTACTTGAACACTGCTTGTTCCCAGTTAATTAATGTATGTTATTTATGAGTTTTACACTTCTTAGATCATCTAGTGGGAGCACCATGGCTCTAGTGGGTAAGCACTGGACTGTGAAATACAGGGTTGGTAGTTCAAGCCCACCAGCCTCTCTATTAGAGAAAGATAAGACTTTTTGCTCTCACAAAGATTTACAGCCTGGGGAACGCTATACAGGGTAGCTATGAGTCTGAACTGACCCAGTGGCACTTAACAGAAATAATAAACCATTCAAAAGGTGCCAGATGATGCACATCTGAAATGTGAAGACCAGATTTCTCTTTTAGCCCTTAACAAACAAAAAGAATATCTCTTAATTCACCTGGAAAGATGGGGAATGTTAGGAAAGAGTAAAGAAGGGAACTGTTTCTTTGTTTAAATAATTCTATGATTTCTAACTACATATAATGATTCACTGGAGTCCCTGGTTGGCAGAAAGGATTAAGTGTTCAACGACTAGCTTGGTTCGCACATGAGCATACTCTTACCCACATCAGGACCCGTAATTTGGGATTGACTAGAAAGGCAACTAACAACAAAAATAATGATCGACATCATTAGTGGCTGACCTGTTATACACCATGTCACTATTACCTGTTTTATCGTCTTAATTTAAAAAAATTTAAAAGAATACTTATTGAGGACTACTGAAATGTTAAAGCAATGATTTAATCACAAACCCTCAAGAAATAATACATACTGTAGTTACCTATGCCCGTTTTCTACTTCTAGCCCATTGCCTTCAAATTGATTCCAACTCATTGTTGTTATTGTAGATGCTGTTGAGTTGTTTCAGACTCAATAACCCTATGTATAACAGAACCAAATACTGCCCGGCCGTGCACCATACTCACAGTTGTTACTATGCTTGAACTCATTGTTGCTGACACTGTGTCCTCCCAACTCATTGGCTGTCCCTCCACTTCTCCAGAGCCCAATACCTCCTGATACGTGTGAAGTGCAACAAAAGTCTCGCTGTCTTCGCTCCTAAGGAACATCCTGGTTGTACTTCTTCCAGGACAGATTTGTTTGTTCTTCTGTACTTTCTATGTTGTACATCAACAGCAGAATTTATATGCATTGATTCTAAGAATGATGAATTCTGTCCTAAAAGTATCCGTAAACTTGGCATTGGATTTGTTTTCTTCAACTGAAATATTAGACATCCTTGTTATAATGAAAGCATTCTAACACATATGATTTTGATTCCAGGTATTTATACAAAAAAGTAACAATTATTCAAAAATGGTGGAGAAGTTACTTAGGCAGACAACAATATCAACTAATGGTGAAGGTAAATATTACAAAATTTATATATATTACCATTTGAATGATACAGTAAATTGTAGCTTACTCACCTCAGCCATGGTTTCATATAGTTTTGAAATTATGATGGTAAATGAGGACATAATTTGGCTCACATTTTTTATGAGACTTTTTCTGAGAATTGATGGCTTATTTCTTTTCACCCAAAATAAATCAAATACTACCTTGCATTGTTGTTGTTGTTGTTGTTGTTGTTGTTATGTGCCATGGAGTTGGTTCTGACTCATAGCCTCATCTTTCTCCTGTGGAACAGCTGGTAATTTTGAACTGCTGACCTTGAGGTTCACAGCCCGATTCGTAACCACTACGCTACCAGAGCTCCTTACTACCTTCCATAGTGTGTAATAATGTATTTGTTGATGATTATCTACTTTCTTTGATGGTAATCTTTTTGAGAGTAGGCCCTGTTTTTTGTTCATTTTTCTTTCACCTGTATGGTCCATATGTTTATGGCCCCTAAACATTGGTAGAATTATTTTTAAATTTCTTTAGTTTCTATTAGAGTTCTAAAAATCTTAAATTTCATATATTAATTAATTGGGACCGCCATTCATCAGTCAGTTTGTTGTTCTATGATGGCTTATGTGTTGCTGTGATACTGGAAACTATGCCACCAATATTTTAAATACCAACCCGGTCACCATGGTAGACAGGCTTTGGCGGAGCTTCCAGACTAAGATAAACTAGGAAGAAGTAGAAGCCATCCACTTCTGAATAGTTAGCCACTGACAACAATATGGATAGCAGCAGAGCACTGTCAGATGTAATGCCAGAAGATGAGTCCCTCAGGTTGGAAGGCACTCAAAATATGATTGAGAAAGAGCTGCCTCCTCAAAGTAGAGTTGACCTTAATGATGTGGATGGAGCAAAGCCCCTCGGGACCGTCATCCAGAAGTGACTCCATGGCACCTAACACAACAACAGTTAATTGGGAATATATAGCATTTAAATTTATTCCACAAAATATGAAAAAGAAATCAATTTCTTTCTGGGTTACTTACCTGTGTTTATTATTGAATTTTGAAGATTTGTCTTGAATCATGTATCACAACCATCTGTATGTTCTGGTATACTTGTAGAAATATATGAAAACCAACTCTTACCTCAGTTAAAAGCTTTAGAATTTTTTTTGGAAAAAAAAATGATCTTGAACTATAGTGGGGAAGGTTTCTAATCAGTGGCCTGATTCATTAATGTGCTTAGTTTTTTTTATTTTTTATTACACAAGCTTAAATTTGTTCTTCATTTTCTCTTATTAATTGTACCTAAGTCAAATTGTTCTTTCTTATAAAATTGAAAGAAGAAAAAGAAAAAATTAAGTAGATAAGTATTTGATGTAAGTTCATCACTGGAAAGAGAATTTAAAACTATGTGAATAAACTGCAGACCAGTTTTCGAAGAGACTAACATTTCAGATTAATAAACTAAATGTAACAAAATGTTCAAACAATAATGGATTTCTCTTTTTAAGTATGCTCAAAATTACTATGATGTTATTATAAAGTATGCATTTCTGTTCTCCAGCATTATCACCTACATTTCCTCAATACTCCTTTACTTTGTCTCATATGTTTTCTTTAGTTGATTATCAAAATCACTCATGAAAAAATATTGAACACATTTGGAAACTAAGTCTTAAAGAAGTCCATCTAAGTCCTTATTTCCATAATTAATTCTAGAAATAATATGATTATCTCAAGATCGGTTCCTCCATGAATGCTATACATTCCCAGTTAATTTATGTATATCATTTAAGATTTTTAAAAATCCACCAAAAAACAAAGAAAAGTTAAGTAGTTGTTTTAATTCACATAGCTGAATAATGAAGCTGGCTTCCTTCCACATTGGCAACAAATTCAAACCGTATTTCACATTAATGTTATGAACTGAGAAAAAGAGGTCTCTGTCTAAAAATTAATGTAGCTCTTACTATAGGTCTTCAGAAGATTATTTTATAAGTAGTTTATCTAACTTATAAAGAATTTTTAAATTGAGGAGCCATCATACTTGCTTCATATCTAATAACTTGGGAGTGTTCCCAAATGCAAATTTACCAGATTTTTTATAAATTTTCATCAGAATCTTTAAAATGTATAATTTCTTTTCAAAGTAATAGGGTAAAAGTTAATCTAAAATGGAAAGATGTAAGATTAAAAGCAATATCAATTGGCTTCTGAATAACCTTTTATAGTCCCTGTAGTTCTTTGATGGTATAGTGCCAATAGTAATAACTCAATAAACATTTTGAATGAATGAAAATAGTCTGTATTTAAATACATTTATTTTAATGTTCAGGAAATTACCAGAAAATTATAGAAGTAATGTTTGGCATATTTAAATAAGAAAGCAAACGACACAAGGATAGCTCCTCTATTAAATATTTTTGACACAAAGTTCTAATTCCTTGCGTCCTTGAAAAGTTATCCAAAATATGGCCCCCAGATCCAGTTTTATCACGCTAGTTAAATAGGTGTACTGAGCATTCCAGTAACAAGGCTTAGTGCTAGTTTTTATACTTTGATCCTGTCAGTTTCTTTGGCCAAAATGGCATTTTTCTCTATTACTTTCATAGGAGTCCTGGTGTGGTACTGTAGGATAAAGTACTGGACAGCAAGGTTGGTTTGAGCCTCAAGTTTGGCGGTTCATACTCACTAGACACTTCTTGGAAACCCTATATAGGACCGCTATGAGACAGAACCGACTCCACAGCACTTAACAACAATGACAACTGTTCTTGTCACTCATTTAGCAATTTTTTATGGCATAAGTTTGTGTTATTTCTTGCTTCATTGTTTAACTGTTAGTGTTGTTGTTATCATTAAGTGCCATTGAGTCAGTTCTGACTCTTAGTGACACTTTGTAGGGCTTCTGAGGAGCAGTTGGTGGGTCTGAACTGCTGACCTTGTCATTAACAGTCCAGTGCTAATCCTACAGAGCCACACGAGGACTTTAAACCATTAATATTATTGTTGTGCACCATCCAGTCGGTTCTGAATTACAGTGACCCTATATAAGGTTTCTGAGAACAGCTGGTGGGTTTGAACTGCTTACCTTCTGGTTAATAGTTTAGTGCATATCCTACAGTGCTACATTAGGGTTCAACTGTTAATGTTGTTGTTGTTAAGTGCCATTGGTTGGTTCCAACAAGTAGTGACCTGGTATAGGGTTTCTGAGGAGTGGCTGGCAAGTTTGAATAGCCAACCTTGCAAGTTCAAGTAGACTTTTGTGGGCCAGTGTTTATCCTATTGAGCCACACTAGGACTCCCAGCTATTTATTAAACATGGTGGTTATGTGCCGTTAACTCGGTTCTGACTCACAGCAACCCTGTATAGGGTTTCTGAGGCTGTGAATATTTAAAGAAGCAGAAAATTTCATCTTTCTCCCGTGGAGCAGCTGGTAGATGTGAACTGCTGACCTTGGGGTTACAAGGCCAGTTCCTAATCTACTGCACTACCAGAGCTGCTTAATAGTACCTGAATATCGTAGTGATAACTTGTAAATCTCATAAATGGGCCTCAAAGGCATCTATTTAAAAAGTTGCTTTGTTTAAAAGAAAACTTTAGGTATATTTTTCCCCTCTGAGCAACTGCCGTTGCTGTTGCTACTGTTGTTGTTAAGTTCCTTTGAGTCAGTTCTGACTCCTAGAGACCCTGTATGGGGTTTCCAAGAAGGAGCTGGTTGGTTTGAACTGCTGACCTTGAGGTTAACAGTCCAGAGTTTACCTTCAGCAGCATACCAGAACTCCCTGATCAACTGTAGGATGTCCAAACTGTAGGCTGTCCAAAATGCATGCCCACTTTTAGGAAATCACCCCTAGAAATACGTCCTCACTAATTTGGTTGCTTAGTCTGGTGTTCAGTTTCAACAAAATTTTAGACTTTAGTATTTGATTTAGATAACCCTATATAGGGTCAAAGGAGCTCTGGTAGCGTAGTGGTTACGAATCGGGCTGCGAACCACAAGGTCAGCAGTTCGAAACTACCAGCTGCTCTGTGGGAGAAAGATGAGGCTTTCTGCTCCCATAAAGATTAACAGCCTTGGAAACCCTGTGCAGGGTCGCTATGAGTCGGAACCGACTCCATGACACATAACAACAACAACAACAAACAGGGTCACTAAGAGTTGGAACTGACTCAACAGCACTTACAACAACAGCGTTGTTTGTTGCTGTGTTAAGCGCCTTCAAATCAAATCTGACTCTTAATGACCTTTGATAAGGCTTTCGAGGTTCAGTGAATGGGTTTGAACTGCCAACCTTGTGGTTTGCAGTCCAGTGCTGATCCTACAGCGCCACAGTAGGAATCATGTGTTACTTGATCTTAGTCTTAGTATTTAGTTCATGTATCATGTTGTCTTCATTGTCACTATGTTTTCCCTCCAGTTTGCATGTTAATTTTTCACTAATAACTTGAGACCATTATCTCTAATTCCCTAAATCTCTAACAAATATTGTTCAATAGTTTATATTGAAATAGGGTGACTATCAGTAAAGTAGTCCTAGCATAAGAACACAGTACTATAGTTCAGTTTCTACTGTAGAATACTGTCTGATTACCAGCTCAAAGTTAGAAACAAAGACAGAAAAGGGTAGACAAAACATTTGGAGTTAAGCTTCATAGTTTCAAATCACAAAGCTGAGTTTTTCAAGACAGTTTTTTATAGAATAAGATCAACTTAAATAGAATGATCCAGGATACAAGTTATTTTGTACGGGGTATTTTATAGGAGCACCTTTAGCCCCATTATTCATTACTGATTGGGGTTATGCACCAATACCATGGTCCTAGTGTGGCACTGTGGGATAAAGCACAGGACCACAAGGTCAATTTGAAAGTTGCCGCTTCAAACTCACCAGCCACTCCTTGGAAACCCTAGACAGAGTAACTATCTCTCAGAACCCACTTGGTGGCACTTAAGAACAAAGTATACCAATGCTACAAACAAAGAGAAGGGAAAATACGTAAGCATATAGATTTTATGAACATTACTGGCTTAACATTCCATACTAGTTATTGATTGTGATTGATTAATGAGATCATTTTTATAAATGAAACCAGAGCTTACACAAGAAATGATTTTTCATCAAAATAGGCAACTTGTGAATCTGTACTTATTCTAATGATGTTGTTCTTGAGTGCCTTCAAGTTGGTTCTAACTCATAGTGACCCTGTATAAGATTTCCAAGGAACAGCTGGTGGGTTTGAACCACCAACCATATGGTTAGCAGTCCAATGCTTATCTAAGAGTTGCCGAAAATGTGTTTTTAAAATCCAAGTAACAAGCCCCCCAAAACACTAATTTTGGCCCTTTAGTATCCCAACTAAGTTTGATAATAAATGCTATTGCTCAAACTGAAAGACAAATTTTTTCTCCAGATTTTGATCAAGTTTTCCTTTGACTTGTTTGGAAAATATTAAATGATGGCGATTTTCCTGTTAGATTGGTTCTTGGTGTTTTTTTGTTTTAATTTTTTTTAAATCTGAATACTTGAGAACTGGTCTTCTTCATTCCCTCAAGCTTTCATCTTACTATTGTGTTCACAGAGCTTAATACAGGACATAACACAGACTTGTAATAACTAATTCTTGTTGTTGTTGTTGTGAAGTGCCATCGAGTCGGTTCCGATCCATGGCGACCTTGTGTATGGTTTCCAAGGAGCAGCTGGTGAGATGAAAATTACTGTATCTCCCCTGCCAGTTTTTAAATTGGATTATTTGGTTTTTGTTACTGAGGCACTGAAATTTTGTTTAAATTTTTAGAGATTAGTTCTTGTCTGATACATTGTTAGCAAAATTTTTGTCACCTGTCTGTTGGTTCTCTTTTTACTCTTTTGTTGAAATCTTTTGAGGTACACAAGTGTCAAATTTTTAGGAGGTCCCAATCATCTAATTTGTCTTCTGCTATATGTGTTTTTTTTTTTTTAAGTTATATTTGATTGTGTATTTATGCCATGTATTGTTGTTGTTGTTGTTGTTAAGTGCCATCGAGTCGGTTCCGACCCATAGCGACCCTGTACAGGGTTTCCGAGGGTGTAAATCTTTACGGGAGCAGAAAGCCTCATCTTTCTCCCACGGAGCGCCTGGTAGTTTCAAACCACAGACCTTAAGGTTCGCAGCCCGATTCGTAACCACTACGCTACCAGAGCTCCTTATGCCATGTATTAGGGCCCCTAAATTTGTCCCTTCATTTTCTTTGTTGTTTACCATTTTTGGTTTTACGTTTAGATCTCTGATCCATCATTTTTGTACATGTTGTAAGATACGAGTCCTGTAACATTTTTCTGTAAATGGATATTCAGTTTTGTCAACACCATTTGTTAGAGACTATCCTATTCCTTTTCCATGTAAGGAGTTTTGGTTCTTTGGCAAAGATTTAGTTCTGTGTTCTCAATTCTGTTTCATTGATCCATGTGCCTGCCATTGTACCAGTACTAGGCTGTTTTAACTACTGTGGCTGTGTAGTAGGTTTTGAGAACAGGGAGTGTGAGGCCTCCTTCTTTGTTCTGCTTTAGAGGTGCTTTGTTTATTCAGGATCGCTTTTGTTTCCATGTAAAGTTGGTGGTTTGTTTTTCCATCACTTTAAAGATTGATGGATTCAAGATTGGGATTGCATTGTAATTGTATATCGCTTTGGGTAGGATTAACATTTTCACAATGGTGTATTCTTCCACATATGTAGTTCTCTTTTGGTTTCCTTTAGTACTGTTTTGTGGTTTTCTTTGTGTAGGTCTTTTATTCTCTGGTTACATTTATTCCTAAGTATTTATTTCATCTTTTGAGTGGCTGCTTCACAGAAGACAATCAGGAGACCAATGAACATATGAAGAAATGCGCATGACCTGTAGCCATTGTTCTGTGGGAGAAAGATGAGGCTTTCTGCTCCCATAAAGATGTACAGCCTCGGAAACCCTGTTGAGGATCGCTATGGGTCAGAACCGACTTGACAGCACTTAACAACAACAAATATACTATGTATGCATATCTATATACATATATACATCTAGATATACATAAAGAGACATTTTATATCAAGGAAATGGCTCACAGTTGTAGAGGTGGAAGAGTATCAAGTCTGAGTCAGATGAACCAAGGTTGGATGCCAGGACCAGCAGGCAGACATACAGGCAGATAATAAAACAGGACACTGGCTGAAGTCCAAAGATGTATAATTTGGAGGATAAGCTAGATGCAAGATCCAAATCCAGCAGAAAGCAAGCAAGCTTTGCCTGAGCGTCTATTATATTGAAATCAGGCCACAGTCCTAAGTAAACTTCCTTTAAATTGATTGGCTGCTCTTAGCCAATCATCAAACAGTTAACTACACTATGTTATATCTCACAAGGACTCCTGGTGTGGCACTGTAGGATGAGCATTGGACTTCAAACCACAAGATCAATAGTTCAAACCCAACAGTTGCTCCTTGGAAACTCTATATAAGTTTTTATGAGTCAGAATAGACTCAACAGCACATAACAACAACAATATAGGGATAACCCCATCTCAACTGCCAAAGTACTGGGAATCCTGCCTGGTCCAGTCAAGTTGACACAAAACCTTAGCTATCAAAATGTCTGTCTGTTACACTGTCAGCCCTGGGCTTCTTTTGACTAATAATATTGAGCTTCTCCATTATCTTTTCCCACAAATGCAGACAATTTGATTCCTGTACTTTCTGTCTGGTGATATCCATAAGTGTAATTGCAATTTATATTGTTGAAAAAAGTCTTTGCAATGACTGTTAATTGGTCTTGCAACATTCTATCATGCAGTTTCCAGCATCATTATCACCAAGTACAGCCATATTGTCCAACTACTGATCTCTCCTCTTTGTTTCCATCTTTCCAATCACCAGTAATTATCAATGCATCCTGATTACATGTTTGGTCAATTTCAGACTGAATGAGTTTGTAGCATTCTTCAGTTGCTTTACCATTGACTGGTGGTCGGTGTATAAATTTGAATAATAGTTGTATTTACTGGTCTTCTTTGTAGGTGTGTAGATTTTATATTATCTCAGACAGCGTTGTACCTCAGGATAGGTATTGAAGTGTTCTTTTTGACGATGGATGAACGTGACGCCATTCCTCTTCAATTTGTCATTTCTGGCATAATAAACCATATGGTTGGTGGTCTTATTCAAAATGAGCAGTACCTGTCCATTTCACCTCAGTATGCTTTCCATTTCATTTTTGATGACTTCCAATTTTTGTCAATTTATACTTCATACATTGCAGGTTCTGATTATTAATGGATATTTGCAACTTTTTCTTCTCATTTTGTCCCATTAATAAATGAAGGTGCCCCCATCCAAAAAAAAAAAAAGCTAAAGAGGATAGAGAGAAACACTGTTAACTGATGATATATGGAGGGGATAATAATCAATGTAATGAAACAAGCTATATGATGGTTGAATGTGAAGCTGATGATGTGCCCTGTAAACTTTCACTCAATCCAAAATAAAAACATTTAATTAAAAAAAAAAAAGAAGAAAAAGAAATCAAACAACATATTGCAATAGGCAAATCTGCTGCACAAGACCTTTTTAAAGTGTTGAAGAGCAAAGATGTCAGCTTGAGGACTAAGGTGTGCCTGACCCAAGCCATGGTATTTTCAATAACCTCATATGCATGTGAAAGCTAGACAGTTAATAAGAAAGACCATAGTAGAATTGATGCTTTTGAGTTATGGTGTTGGAGGAGAATATTGCAAGTGCCACGGGCTGCCAATAGAACAAACAGATTTGTGTTGGAAGAAGGGCAGCCAGAGTGCTACTTGGAGGTCAAGATGGCCAAACTTAGTCTCTCATATTTCGGACATAACATCAGGAGGGACCAGTGACTGGAGAAGGATATCATGTTTGGTAAGGTGGAGGGTCAGAGAAAAAGAGGAAGCCCCCAACGAGATGGACTGGCCAAGTGGCAGCATCGATGGACTCAAGCATGGCAACAGAGAGGCTGGCCCAGGATCGGGCAGTGTTTCGTTCTGCTGTGCATAAGGTTGTTATGGGTCAGCACTGACTCGATGACACCTAACAACAATAACAACAACTGATTTTAGAGGCATGAACTTATGAAAATCTATGAAATAGATCGTATTATTTTATGCATTTTACATATGAGCAAACTGAGGCTCAGAAATGTTACACTTCTAGTAAGCAGTGGTGGAGCTAGGATTTAAACCCAGTGAGTCTGACTGGCAGGAGTCCTTGTGTGGTGCAAAAGGTTAAGTGTTTGGCTAACAGAAAGATTGGAGATTCAAGTCTACCCGGAGGTACCTTGGAAGAAAGGCCTGGCAGACCGCTTCTGAAAAATCAGCCACTGAAAGCCCTAGGCTAATCTGACACACATGGTGTCACCATGAGCTGGAAATGACTTGACTGCAACTGGTTTAGTCTGATTGGGATAGGCCATGGTACCTCATATAGCTCTTCATTAACCAAATAAATAGTCTTACTATCCCTAAATTGCTTTCCAGAATTCACAGATGATTTGAAAGGGAAGATTTTGAAAAAGAATAAAGTTGCTTCCTGTTTACACCTAAAAAAATAAATAAATAAATGAAGGTGCCAGAAGGTTTGCTTCATCTACATCATTAAAGTTCACTGTATTTGAGGAGGGTGCACTTCTTCGGTCATATTCTGGATATCTTCCAGCCTGAGGGACTTATGGCCCTAATCAGACTATGTGTCCCTGCTATCCATAAGGTTTTCAGGGACTAGTTCCTCAAAAGTGGACTGCCTGTTCCCAATTCCCAGTCTGTTCTTATTCTGGAAGCACCCATCATGGGTGACCCTGCTCAAATTCAAAACACCAGTGTCATAGCTTCTAGCATGATAGAAGCACAAAAACCACTACAGTAGGACAAACTGACAAAGAATTAACTAGCGAGAACCTAACAGTGCAGTCTATGAGACATTCATTGCTTTATGGACAGATCTTCAAGAAAAGAAATACTTGTTCTTGTTAAGTGCTGTTGAGTTGGTTCTGACTCACAGCAACCCTGTATAGAGTTTCTGAGGCTATAAATCTTTATGGCAGCAGAAAGCCTCGTCTTTCTCCTATGGAGTAGCAACTCCCCTACTAGGAACCACTACACTAGTAAAACCACCCGAAGGCTGTAATATTTACAGAAGCGACTGCCACATCTCTCTTCTACTGAGCAGCTGGTGGGTTCCAACTGCTGACTTTTCAGTTAATAACCAAGCACTTCACTACACCTAGAAGCAATAAGGGGTTACAGGTAAGTCCTGTATTTCTTCAGTTCACAGAACTATAGGAGAATAAATGATGCATTTGAATTATGGTGTTGATAAAAAAAAAAGTGAAATTATCATGGACCACCTGGTGTGGTGCTGTGGTTAATGCGCTGGACTGCAAGGTCAGTTTGAACCTCAAGGTAGGCAGTTCAGGCTCACCAGCCGCTCCTTGGAAACGCAATACAGTGTCCCTATGAGTCAGAACCACCTTGACAGCACATAACAACAACAACAAACAGACAAACAAGCAAATCTGTCTTGGAAAAAGTACAGTCAGAATACTCTTTGAAGTCCTGGTGTTGCTCTGCAGGTTAATGTGCTGGACTGCAAGGTCCAACTGAATTGCAAGGCCGGTGGTTCAAAATCACCAGCCACTCCTCGGAAGCACTATACCGGGTCGCTATGGATCAGAACCGACTCGACGGCACTTAACAACAACAACAACAGAATACTCCTTAGAAGCAAGGATGGCGAGACTTCCTTTCATGTATTTTGGACATGCTTTAAGGAAGGTCTGATGGCTGAAGAAGGACACCTTGCTTGGTAAAGTGAAAAGTCAGCGAAAAAGAGGGAGGCCCTGGAGAAGGATTGATGAGGTGGATGCAACAATGTGCTGAAATATAACAATTGTGAGGATGGTGCAGAACCAGGCAGTGTTTTGCTCTGTTATGTGAGGGGTCACTGAGAGTTGGAATCGACTTGACCACACTTAATAACAATGCCTACTTTCCCTGCAGAAATCTGCTTCTTTCTTTTCCCTCTGTCCACACCTCTCCTCGTATTCCTAATCATAACATCTGGAAGTTAAAAAAGCAAGCAAACAAAAGCAAGGGATAAACAGTCCTACAGACCTTCTGACAAAAGAGTGCATGGTAGACCCTACTTCCTTGGGCTGGGAAGCGGGACATGAATTGAGGATATTTTTTGATCTCCATAAATTATCCTGGTACACATATTAGCATTTTGTTGTTTCTGTTGCTAAGTGCCTTCAAGTTCGTTCTGACTCATAGCAACCCTGTATAGGGTTTCAGAGCAGCGGCTGGTGAATTTGAACATCTGAACTTGTGGTTCCAACCAACCTTGTGGTCCAGTGTATTATCCCAAAGCACCATGCCAGGACTCCACATAGTAACTATATTTAATCCATCACCTCTCAAATTTATTCTGCATAATATTCTTTGGCTTAACAGTCATGAATAATATAATAATGTTAGTAATAATAATATGCTAATAGTAATGCCCTATATTATCTGATTAATTTATAAAATGAAGTATGTAGGTTAGCTATTATAAAATTGTATTTTAGTAACAGAACTCTTTCTTAGATAAAATTTTTAGGATTCCATATCATGAGTTGGTATTGACTCCACGGCCCTTAATAACAACAATATACAGTAAAGGAGTCCTGGTTTGGTGCTATAGGATAAGCACTAGATTGCTAACTGCAAGGTTGGAGGTTCAAACTCACCAACCACTCCTTGGAAACCCTATACAGAGTTGCTGGGAGTCAAAACTGACTCCATGGCACTTAACAACAATATGTACAATTAAATGGAGCTCTGTTGGCACAGTTGCTTAGGTGTTGGGCAAGATAAGTTCACACCCATCAGCCTCTCCTCAAGAGAAAGATGAAGCTGCCTGCTCCCATAAATGTACAGTCTCAAAAGCCTTAAGGAGCATTTTGACTGTGTCCTATGTTGTTGCTAAGTGCTGTCGAGTCGGTGCCAACTCATAGAGACCCTGTGTAGGGTTTCTTAGGAGCAGCCGGTGAGCTTGGATTGCCTACCTTGCTGTTCAAACCAAAGTTGCAGTCCAGCGCATTAACCCACAGCTACACCAGGATTACACTATAAATCAGCATTGATTAGATGGCAGTAGGCTTATTTTTACATACAGTAAATACAAGTGGTACTGTTACTTTTGAAAGATGGAGAAACTCTACTGCTTTGAATCTTTGCCTGCAGGCTCTGTTATCACCGGAGATACCAGATTTAAAAAACACTGATTTAATTTGCTTGTCTCTGTATCACTGGAAGAATCACAAATAACTGATGATATTCATTTCCTGGGAAAGAGAACTAAATACTTGAATAAAAGTGGAAAGGAGACTTTTCACTGGAAATTCTTTTGTAGCTTTGGAATTTTGAACAACGTGAACATACTATTTATTTACCAAACAAATTGCAATAATTTTTTTAATGTTATATTGTGAATTATGTGATAGTTTACATGGGAGAACATTAGTTTTACATTCATCCTATCCCATATCATTTCATTGTCATGGTTACAATCCCCTCCATGCATCATCAACCAATCAGTTGTCAGCACACAGCCCCTCTCCATCTCTGGGTCTCAAGTCCCCAGCCTCTCCATGTCTCCACATCATTGTTTCTGCCTCCATCTCTGGCATCACTGCTTTTCTGGGTAGGGTCCCACTCTCCGGTCTTCTCCCTTGATGGTCCCAGGGACCTCCGCTCCTGGACTACAAAGTTAATCACTCCCCTTCTTGCTATAAAACATCTACCTTTACATTTCCAGCCCTCACAGTCAGTCCTGATAACAATTATTCATTATTGTATCACAAGAGACCTAGCCACATTTCCTTTCATCAGTTCGCCTAGACAGATTGGATACTACTCACTGGAGATTCTTTCTTCCTCCACTCCCTCTGGATCTAGATTCCCTCTTAAAAGTTTGTAAGCCAGTCACTTCTTGCCTTTGTAGCCCCTCATTTTGGGTAGCCAATGTCCAAGTTGCCCATCCCTGTCTACTCTGTGTATGCAGGGGTTAGTAATGATCCTCGCTGTAAAGATTTGCTTCCTCTTTTGAGCTACTGCATCCATAGGTGTAGGTCAAGTTCATCAAATTTTATCAGATTAATCTTTTTTTTTCCTCTTCTTTCTTCTTCTAGTTGCACTCTGATCATCCAGTCATTGAAGCCAGGTCAAGTGGGTATTATCTGCAAGTGTGGATGTTCTTATGCATATACCTTCTCTTCTTATCAGCTGAACGCTTCACTGTCCACTTTAGTCCTCTGTAGCTATGTCACTGACTCTGGGCCCAAGAGTCCCAAGGTCTTGCCACACTGCTGACCAACCAGGTCTCTACCAGGGTTCACAGAAGTCTATTGAACATTGTAGGGCTCAGCTCGCAGCTTCACTGCTGTTTTTCCCTTACTTCCCCTTATTGGGGACAAACATGGTCACCAATCAGAGCTTGTATTCCCATTGAGTCTTAGTATTGGAAGGGGGTTTGCTCTGAGGGGACCCCACCGCTTGCATTGATGTTTCCTGTGTGAGCAACTTCCTTGTTCTTGTAGTAATCAGTCGGTCTGCCTATATTGCTTTGTATTTTTCCTGTCGGTCTTTTCTTTCAAGAATTATCTTCTGTTCTTCTAGCTGCTCCAGGCTGCTCTACTTGTACTTGCAAGTGGAAATTTCCCACCTCTGAAGATTCTGGATGCTGTTCAGGATTACACCTATGGTCTTATGTAATGCAGAGGCTCCACAGGAAGTCTCCTTCACTGGGCACATTGTAGCCCCATTTTAGCTATTACAATCTGTTATAGGCAGAAGATGGACTTACAAGCTTTCTATGGTGATATTTCTGGCTATTCCTTTCTCTCCCCCTCTATTTTATAATGGTATGCCAGGGAAACCAAGATTCATAAGACAGCCAAACATCTTAACATTATTTCCCCCCTTTTCCCCATTCCAACCATGTCTCAATCCCTGTATCCCAGAGCCCTGTTGTTCCAAGTTTGTGCATACATCATTATTTACCTCTGTCCCACTTAGCCCATGCAAACCTGCCTAATTGTTCTCCCATACGCTTTGTTGTTCTATCAGTTTTTGAAACCCAAATTTACCATTTCTTCAACTACCTACATGGCTTTGCAAATTCTGTTCACTCTGCTTAGAATGCCCTCCTCATATCAACTTGTCCTCAAGTGTTTGGAAATCCTACTTATTCCTCAAGACTTTACTTCTCTGACACTTTCAAGCAGAAAGTAGAGTTTGAGGAAACGGCAGACACGAGGTGTACCTTCTTAATCCTTTGCTTATGGTCCACTGTTACTTGTCCCACTATTACTTACTTGTTTGTTTTCATGTGTCTCTCACTTGTTTGAAAACTCCTGAATGGCAGTGACTGTTCTATTTATTGTATCCCAACCTTATTACAGGGACTCTTATATAGAATATCTTGCGGAAGTTTTTGCTGACTGGATAAAGGAATGATTTACAGAGATATGTAGCACTGTATGATAAGCACTGGACTGCTAATCACAAGGTTGATGATTCAACCTCAACAGCTGCTCCTTGGAAACAAATAGAGGATTGCTTTGAGTCGAAATGGATTTGATGGCACTTAACAGCAAGGTAGAGGAGGTTGCCCATTGTCGACGAAGATGGTGGTTAGTGTCTGTATGCTCTTGTCATTAGCAGCAGTTGAGTCAGCCCTGTCTCATGTGCTAGTATAAAACAAGACTTTTGTTATCTACAGGGTTTGCATTGGCTGATTTTTGGAAGTAAATCATCGGTCTTTTTTTCCTCCTCTGTTTTAATCTGAAACTTTCTCAGCATTGTCTTAGTTATCTTGTACTGCTATAACAGAAATACCACAAGTGGACAACTATTCTCTCACAGTGTAGGAGTCTAGAAGTTTAAATTCAGCACAGCAGCTCTGATGGTGATGGTGTGCCGTCTAGTCAGTTCTGACTCTCAACAATTCTGTATAGGGTTTCTGAAGTTGTAAATCTTTACAGGAGCCAAAAGCCTCCCAGGGCATGGCTATTGAGTTTGAACTCCTGACTCTGTGATTAGCAACCCAACAAATAACCTACTAAACCACCAGGGTTCCTTGCACCAGCTCTAGGGGAAGGTTTTTATCTGTTGACTCTTGGAGAAGGTACTTGTCTCCCTTCAATATCTGTGGGTTCAGTGTTCCATGGAGATGTACATGTGTACTGACATCAGTCTTCCTCTTGGTATTGGAGCTACTCAGCACAGGGACCCTGTGTCCAAAGAATGCAGTCGGCTCAAAGCTCTTCTTACTTGGTAGTACTGAGATCCCTCTATCTCTACTCACATGTTTAATCCCTTTTATAGCTTAAGAGAGATTGACTGAAGAGACACTCTAATCCTGTAGATTTTCGCCTGCCCCATTAACACAATTGTCTCTAATCCTGCTTCATCAACATCATAGAGGTTAGGATTTATAGCACATGTTGTTGTTGTTATTAGGTGCTATCGAGTCGGTCCCAACTCATAGCGACCCTATGCAAAACAGAATGAAACAGTGCCCAGTCCTGCACCAACCTCACAATTGTTGCCACATTTGAGCCCATCTCTGCTGTCATTATGCCAATCCATCTCGTTAGGTGCCTTCCTCTTTTTCTCCGACCCTCCACTTTACCAAGCGTGATATCCTTTTCCAGGGACTGGAATATGTCCAAAGTATGAGAAACGAAATCTGGCCATCCTGGCTTCCAGGGAGCAACTCTGGCTGTACTTCTTCCAATAAAGATTGGTTTGTTCTTTTGGAAGTCCATGGCACTCATGATATTCTTGTCTAACACCATAGCTCAAATACATCAGTTCTTCTACCGTCTTCTTTATTCATTGTCCAACTTTCACATGCATGTAAGGCTACTGAAAATTCTGTGGCTTATGTCAGGCGCATCTTAGTCCTCAAGATGACATCTCTGCTCTTCAACACTTTAAAGAGGTCTTATGCAGCAGATTTGCCTAAAGTAATACATTGTTTGGTTTCTTGACTGCTGCTTCCATGAGTGTTGATGGTAGATTGGAGCAAAATGAAGACTTTGACAACCTCAATCTTTCCTCCATTTATATGGGTGTTATTTAATGATCTAGTGGTGAGTGTTTTTGCTTTCTTTACATTGAGGTACAACCCAGACCAAAAGCTGTGGTCTTTGATCTTCGTCAGTAAGTATTTTAAGTCCTCTTCTCTTTGGGCAAGCAAAGTTGTATCATCTGCATATCGTAGGTTGTTAGTGAATCTTCCTATAATCCTTATGCCATGTTCTTCTTCATATAATCCAGCTTGCCAAATAATTTGCTCAGCAGACAAATTGAATAAATATGGTGAAAGAATACAACCCAAGTGCACACCTCTCTTAATTTTAAACCACTTAGTATTCCCCTGTTCTGTTCAAACAGTTACCTCGTGGTCTATGTACAGGTTCCTCATGAGCACAATTAAGTGTTCTGGAATACTCATACTTCACAATGTTGTTCATAGCTTGTCATAATCCACACAATCGAAAGCCTTTGCGTAGTCAACAAAGCACAGGTAAACATTTTTCTGGTATTCTCTGCTTTCATCCAAGATCCATCTGACATCATCAGCAATGGTATCCCTCAGTCCATATCCTCTTCTGAATTTGGTTTGAACCTCTAGAAGTTCTCTGTCAATGTATAGGTTTAGCTGTTTTTGAAACATTTTTAGCAAAATATTGCATGCATGAGATATTAGTGATACTATCTGATCATTTCTGTATCCCATTGGGTCACCTCTCTTTGGAATGGACACAAATATGGATCACTTCCAGTCAGTTGGCCAGGTAGCTGTCTTCTAGATTTCTTGGCATACATGAGTGAGTGCCTCCAGTTTAGCACATGGGATGATTATATCAAATTACAGAACGGGAGATCGTCATATAATACTGAGAATCATGGTCTACCCAAGCTGACACATGTTTTGGGGGACATATTTTCATACATAAAAAGCATCACAGCAACATGCGAGCGAGGCTTCACCTATGCACATGGTGGCATTTGAGGTACACTGGCCAGGAATCATATCCAGGTCTCCCACAAAAGAGAGGATTCTGTCACTAACACTCCGTTGCTCCCATATAGGCCGTGATGGTGGAGTTATATATTCTGTTTCAAAATTATTCACTTGCTGCTTCATCATAAAGGAATTATTCATTCCTATCCCATTGATTTTGGGCTTGACCATGCGTCGTGAGCTAATGGGACATATGTCATGCCTAAATTTTCAGAGGTTTTGTCACTCTTGGACTCTGGCATAAGAATCACATACCTCAGATCTGGGCTGTCCCTTTTAACCTTGGGGCTGGGATGAAGAGACTTGTGCAGTGTAGCTACAGAGATCCTTGCTTGTTAGCCTGCATTTAGTGTGAGTGGGAAATAAACTTTCTCATTTTGTAAGCTACTGAGATAGTTGGATTTTTATCTCAGCAAAGCTGATTAATGATTATAATGATAACAAAAGCAGGGATGTTTATAAGAAACATTTTAAGTGGGGCACTTGGTGATGCTTAAAAAAAGATGGTTTGAGCATTTTGAGTTTGTGGTGATGTTAGGACACCTCCATGTGGTGATATCTTATAAGACTATCTCTTAGCAGCATGTCTGACACATCATAAGAAGCATTCAACAAATGAACTATTGAATGGAAACAGTTTAAGGCTGTCTGCTGGTTTTTAGAGCCATATTATAAGATGAAAGGATTTTTCTACCTGATTATCTGAACAGGGGAGCCCAGGACCAAGGATTGAGGTTTCTGGAATGCACTTGGTAGGATTTAGGAAGAGGAAAGGGAATTATATTGATAGTGAACACAATGTAGTAGAAACCAAAGAAGAAAACTGTTACCAAACTTCAAGTGTCCAAGTCTCAAAAGTGGCAAAGGTCAAACAGAAAGATGACAGAAAAGATAGAAAGAAGTGCTAGGATTCATTGTTGTTGTTGTGACGTGCCGTCGAGTCGATTCTGACCCATAGCAGCCCTGTACAAGGTTTCTGAAGAGTGGCTGGTGAGTTTGAACCACCGACCTTGCAGATCGAACCGACTTTTCAGTCCAGCGCATTAACCCACAGTGCCACACCAGGACCCATTAGAGGTCTTGAATTTTATATTTCCGTAGGGGTGCAAGCCATTGGCACATTTGTTCAAACCAAAAGGTAGGTTTTTCAAGTCTCCTTAGAGATGTCTAAGAAGAAAGACCTGGTGAACTATTTCCAATAAGTGAGCCATTGAAAAACTCTCTGGCACACAGTTCTACTCAGCCCACATGTTGTTGCCATGAGTCAGAACTGCCAACTTTTGCTGAAAAATACGATGGGACCAAATAGCTTACCCAGTCCTAACGTGTCATGGGATTTCCAGTCTAGTGACTTCACTCTGTGGCATCACTAGAGAGGTGGCCCAAAATGCCAGTCTATAACATTTTTGTACAGTGTTTCCACAAAAATGTATGATTTTTAATGAACACACCCCAGGAATTACTTATAATAACAAAAATCTCTATTTTTTTTTTTTTTTTATGAGACCAGCTTATATGTATCAGTATACCTACAAGGCTAAAACTCCAGAGAGAGTTAGTATTATTATCCAATTACAATGACACTTTAAATTATGTGGGGTTTTTTCTGCACTTGTTTTTGTTTTTGTTGCTGCTGTGTTTTTTTTTTAATCGTTACTGATTTTGTCAAATTTTCTGTTGTTTTAGCTACAATGTTGTGGGAATTAGTATTAGTTACTTTTTTTTTTTTGAGAATGAAGTAGTAATTAAAGGAAAAGAGGGAGAAAAATAAAAAAAATGGTTTCTTCTCAGCTAGCTAATGTATACTAACAATGTTGTGGAGTCCTGATGTGGTGCTATATGATATGCACTGGAATGCTAAACACAAGGTCAGTGGTTCAAAACCACCAGCCAGTCCACGGAAACCCTATACATGGTCTCTATAAATTGGAACCGACTCGATAGCACTTAACAACAAAAACAATAATGTAATTCAATGTGGAAATATCTTATAAAACATTTATCATTGTAGTGGTTGGTGGTTGTGTGTCACTGTTTTGGTTCTGACTCATAGTGACACTGTCTAGAGTTTCGGAGGCTGTGAATCTTTTGTTGTGTTGTTAAGTACCCCGTCGAGTCGGTTCCAACTTATAGCGACCATGTATAGGGTTTCCAGTGAGTGGCTGGTGAGCTTGAGTCACTGACCTTGTGATTCAAACTGACAATTAATGCATGATTAATTGTATATGAGTTGTCAAAAGGTAAACGTACGTAATTAGTCATAGACAACTCAATGGTATGCTTTTAAACTAAGACTACCCTGTGAATAATGTATATGTTTGAAAACAGCATAAGTGTACAGAAAAATGAGGCTTTCTGCTACTGTAAAGATTTACAGCCGCAGAACCCTACACAGCATCATTATGAGTCAGAATCCACTCGAGGACACTTAACAACAGCAACTATTATTTTTAAAACTGCTAATGGATTGATACAGTCGCTTCTCTTGTTGTTGTTTGGTGTCATTTGGAATCGACTCATAGTGACCTTATTCACAATGTTGTTGTTATGTGCCGTCGAGTCGGTTCCGACCCATAGCGACCCTGTACAGGGTTTCCGAGGGTGTAAATCTTTACGGGAGTAGAAAGCCTCATCTTTCTCCCGCGGAGCAGCTGGTAGTTTCGAACCGCTGACCTTAAGGTTCGCAGCCCGATTCGTAACCACTACGCTACCAGAGCTCCAAAATAAATACTGCTTGGTCCTGTGCCGACCTCACAATCATTGAGTTTGTGTTCATCATTTGAGTTCATCACTACTGCCACTGTGCCAATTCATCTTGCTGTGTGTCTTCCTCTTTTTTACTGATCCTAGCATAGTGGTTACGAATAGGTCTGGGAACTGGAAGGTCAGCAGTTCAAAACTACCAGCTGTTCCGTGGGAGAAAGATGAGGCTTTCTACTCCCGTAAAGATTTACAGCCTCGGAAACCCTGTACAGGGTCTCTATGAGTCGGAACCGACTCCACGGCACATAGCAACAACAACAACCCTTTCCCAAGCATTATGTCCTTCTCCAGGGACTGGTGCCTCCTGATAATATATCTGAAATATGAGAAATGAAGTCTGGCCATCCTGAAATACAAGGAACACTCAGGCTGTACTTCTTCTAACACAGATCTCTTTGTTCTTTTGGCAGTCCATGGTCCTTTCAGTATTCTCCTCCAACAGCGTAACTCAAAGGCGTCAATTCTTCTGTGATCTTCCTTATTCATTGTCCAACTTTCTCATGTATATGAGGCAATTGAAAATGCCATGACTTGGGTCAGGTGCTTCTTAGTCCTCAAACAGACATCTTCGCTCTTGAATACTTTAAAGAGGTCTCGAGGAGCAGATTAACATAATGAAATATGTGGTTTGATTTCTTGACTGCTCAGATCAACCATGAGTGTTGATGGTTGATCTGAGCAAAATGAAATCTTCGACAACCTCAATCTTTCCTCCATTTATCCTGATGTTAATTATTGGTCCAGTGGTGAGGATTTTTGTTTTCTTTACATTGAGGTGCAATCCAGGCTGTGGTCTTTGGTTGGTTCATCAGTACATATTTTAAGTCCCTTTCACTTTCAGCAAGCAAAGTTGTATCATCTGCATGTTGCAGGTTGTTTATGAGTCTTCCTCCAATCCTGATGTCATGTTCTTCTTCATATAATCGAGCTTGTTGAATGATTTGTTCAGCATATAGATTAAATGAGGATGCTGAAAGAATACAACCCTGGTGCACACTTTCCTTGATTTTAAACCATTCATTATTCCTTTGTTCTGTTCAAACAACTGCCTCTTAGTCTATGTACAGGTTCCTGATGAGCACAATTAAGTAAGTGTTCCAGAATGTTCATTCTCTGCTATGTTGTCCGTGGCTTGTCATGATCAACACAGTTGAGAGCCTTTGTATAGTCAATAACGCACAGGTAAACATCTTTCTGGTATTCTCTGCTTTCAGCCAAGATCCATCTGACATTGCTATTATAGACATTTTTATTCATCTTCATTGGATAAATAAATGCTTCTTCTGTAAGACAATTCTTGTTTGTTGATATTTCTTTTTATAGGGCTTCCAGACAGGTCGCATGATAATGCAACAGTAGTTTTCACCTGATAGTGTCAGAGCAGAAAATTGAAACATGGTGTATTTTTTTAATCTTAAGGATCTTACATTTTAAGTAAACACCAATGGCAGGGCAAATGAATACTTGAACTTACTAATAAAAAATTGTACATTAGAATTTTTAACAATTTTTCTGTCATAATTATGAAATGCAGTTAGATTTGGTTCACCTGCTTTTAAATATTATTTCACAGTAACTGGAAAAATGATATAGTTGCTTTATAATTTTTTTTAATGGAAAAAGAAAAGTTGTTTTAAAAATTAACTGTTAATAATGACCAGATGGTTATCAGTTACCAGCAAAGAAGATAAATTATATGCACAAAATACTCTTGATTACTTGATAATAAATCATTGTAAAGATTACACTGAAAATTATGAAATGAGAATGGCCTTGATGTGGAAAATAGCAAGAACACTGTCTCATCAGATCTGTTATCCTTATGTGCATGGCTTCTTAAGGTTCAGTTGTCTTAATTTTAGTGGAGATATTTTCTCTGCATTGGCCAATCGTGAAAATAAAGTCAGTTGACCTGGTCAAGTTATATGCATAGATCACTCAAAATTGTTAGACATATATATTACTTTAAAAGTTCTGCTTTCGAAAATGGTTGACCATTTTCTCTTTGAAACACATCTTTACTCAGTTTCCAAATTTAAACATGTCACAGTAAAGGAAAGTTGAAATAATGTATGGTGTGTTTATAATGTTTATATAGCAAAATACTTTGGAGTAAGTATGGGAAGAAGGAATGGAAAAAAGGAAAAGGGAAGATCTTTACTGTTGCTGTTGTTGGTGTCATGGAGTCGGTGCCAAGTAACAGCCACCCTGTAAAAGGTTTCCAGGGAATAGCTGGTGGGTTTGAACTGCCGATCGTGTGGTTAGCAGTAAAGCGCTTGTTCTACAGCACCACACCAGGATGTAAAAATAGAAGAGATCTATACTGTTGTTGTTGCTAAGTACTGTTGAGTTGTAACAGCGAACAACTAGTGGCTCGTGAGTTCAAACCACTGACCTTGTGATTCAGACAGACTTTTGTTTTATCCCACAGCATTACACTGGGACTCCTGGTAATGGTGGTGATGATGTGCCATGAAGTCTGTTCCGACTCATAGCGACCCTGTACAGGGTTTCTGAGGCTGTAAATCTTTACGGGAGCAGAAAGCCTCATCTCTCTCCCGCAGAACAGCTGGTAGTTTCCAACTGCTGACCTTCTGGTTCTCTTGTTGTTGTGAAGTGCCACCGGTTTGGTTCCTGGATAGGGTTTCCAAGGAGCAGCTGGTGAGCTTGAACCACTGACCTTGCAGTTCAAATGGGTTTGCAGTCTGGCGCATTAACCCACAGCGCCACACAGGTCTGCCTAAATCTGGTGAAAGAGCACTTTTCATGGAAACTGTGTCACGAGGGCTTTAAGGAGGGGAATTTGCAGCCTGAATTTAAGATTTTAAGAGGAGACGTTTCTAGTGGAAGATAAGGGCCAGAGTGTGATTATGAGACTCTAAGGCTAAACTGAAACTGAAAGGGAAAAAACAACCCAGCGTTGCTCATCAACCACACCGCACACCAGACAGACGTCCTGTCTAGAGACTTTTATTCGGGGTGAGGAAGAGCAAGATGACTTCTGCCAGAGAGCAAAGGCAGAAGCGCAGTTCAACAGGAAGGGAGTGGTCTTATATAGGTTCAAATCAGGAGATCACACGTCATTGCTGGGGTGATTTAGCTCTGGTCTATCAAAAGCCATGTTGCCTTTTAAACTACCGCCTTTGCAGCTTAGTTTGGCTGGGAAACAGAAACCTAAGGTTACAAAATGGAGTTGAAGGGAAGGGAGAGGGAAGAACCCGGAAGGTACAGCCTAAAATGGCGGGACTGATTGTGACTGACTGATTATTGTAACAGAAACGGAGGTCTCTGGGATTGACATTAGGTAGTTGGATGTACTGTCTTCATGAGTATGAAAACTTTTAAGTTAGTAGCAGGAGTTGTGATAGTTAAGGCATCTGATTCCGGGTTGAAAGTTTCAGCTTCTTTGTGGTTTCTTTCCCTTAAAACAACAAAAACAACATTGCCTTAGAGTTAATTCCAAGTCATAATTACCCTAAAGGACAGAGCAGAACTGTCCTATTAGGGTTCCAAGACTGTGAATCTTTGGGACTAATTGATTAGTATACCACCAACCCTTTGATAAGCTGCTGAGCAGGATTCCTATTATCTCCCTTGTTATTCTTGTTAATGTGCCATGGAGTTGGTTCCCACTCATAGTGACCTGTATAGTGTTCCAGAGGCTGTAAATCTTCATGACAGCAGAAAGCCTCATCTTTCTCCTGCGAACCAGCTGGCAGATTCAAACTGCTGACCTTGTAGTTAGCAGCTCAATTCTTAACACACTACACTAACCAGAGCTCCCTTTTCCTCTCCCTTTATTGTTGTTAAGTGTTGTCAGTTGTTTCGACTCAAAGCTACCCTGCATAGGATTTCCAAGGAGTGGTTGGCTGGTGGGTTTGAACTGCTGACCTTGCTTTTCAAATTGACCTTTAAGGTCTAGTGCTTATCCTACAGCACTACAGTAGGACTCCCAAGTTTGTGAGTTATATCAACCAGCCCAGTTATTACTCCTTGCCTTAAGCAATTGTAAGATACTGAAGGCATGTGAGTTACAAACAAACAAACAAACAAACCAAACCTTTGCAGTCATTCAATTCCAATGCATAATGCCACTAAAAGAGTAGAATTGCCCCTAGGGTTTCAAAACTTACCTGAAAATCTTTACAAAAGCAAACTGCTATATCTTTCTTCCAGAGTGGCTAGTAGGTTCAAGAGGCTTTTTCCTTAAGGAAAACAACAAGAACAACAAAAGAAATTGATAAAAGCACTGCTTTACAAACTAATATAGATGAGGTATTCAGAATGACAGCATTTGAAGAATGACAGGAATGAAGACTATAAGTAGTCTCCTGTTGCTAAATGACTTTGAGTTGGCTTCAACTCATGTTGTGATGTGCCCGGGAGTCGGTTCCGACTCATAGCAACCCTGTACAGGGTTTCCGAGGCTGTAAATCTTTACGGGAGTAGAAAGCCACATCTTTCTCCCGCGGAACAGCTGGTAGTTTCAAACTGCTTACCATGAGATTAGGCTTCAACTCATAGCAACCCCTGTATAGTTTCTGAGGCTATAAATCTTTATGGGAGCAGAAAGTTTCATCTTTCTCCTACAGAGCAGCTGGTGAACTGGAACCTCCAGCCTTGTGGTTAGCAGTCCAGTGCTAATCCTGTAGAATCACCTCACTCCAATAAATAAGTTAGTCAGGAGAAAAGAAGACAGAACTCAGACATTAATTCTGGAAATGATGGGTGAAAAGAATGAAATCATCAGTATAAAATAGAAAACAAACATAGCCACTAGTGAGATTGAGCACTCAGAAGTTTGTCCAAAAAGGGAAGGTGATATTCACCAATCTATGAATCTATCCAGTTATCTTTACACTTATCAAAACTTGTAACCAACCAATAAGAAAGGACCCCAACCTGTAGACAATAAGTCTGGCTGCTCTGGGTCAGTCCACTGAATAATAATTAGCCCTGCCCACAGGGTATTAACATGGGTATTAACCACTCACAACTTTTACTTTATATTGTTAAAGGAACATATCCTCGAGGAACATTTTCATAAGCTTTCTAAAAATTGAGCTAGGTGATATGACATACAGTTACCAAATGGTTAATTTAGAAATCAATGCTATTGTTTGTTGCCAAAATTCTTCCTTCTCTATCTGGCATAAATACAACATATTTCCTTTTTATGCTTCTTTCCCTCGTTTTTTGCCTCCCTGCCTTTTCTACTTCCTTCATTATTCTCAAAAGCAAAACAAAAAGAAAAGCTGTTGGAGAAAATCTATAATTGTGTCCCATGTTTCTCTTACAATGTAACTGTCTGCTTTTATACTTTTTCAATCCATATCTTTAGTCTTTCCCTTTAATGTATACTTGGTATCTAATAATAGCATAATAGAAAATTAATCAACAGAAGTGGAATTTTTAATAAATTTGCTGAGAAATTACAGTAGCTTGTTTTTCTTATATATCTACTAACAATGAGTAGTTAGGATCTACTTTGCTTATCTAATTATGTGGAATGAAAAAGAAAACCAAAAACTTTTTGGTCAGAATTTTATAAAATAATTTCAATAAAAGAGGCTCTGAAATGAGTTGTGTGTTCACTATTCATGTATCTGGAATGACAATAACAATCATTTCACAGAGTGGACGTGCTAAGACTTAAATAAAAATTTCAATCGACAACATATTTTTCCTACACTAAAAAGATGTGTCTCATGTGCATCAGAAGAACTGGATGGTACCCAGCTACCATCAGTGGATTTGTTGATCAAAGACTCTATAGAAGAATCCTGATCAAAAAGATGTAGAACCTAATTTCAAATTCTCGTGGAATCCTGATTTTCTGGAGTGATTGATGCTGAAGGAACCCTTAAAACAATTGTCCTGAGATAATCTTTATCTCGAAACCAAAACTATACTTGAAGCAAAATTTAAACCAAACAATAGTTTAGCTAAAGTAGTGAATATTGTCTGCCTTGAGCATTGTGCTCTTTTAAAGAACTGTCTGAGTGGGATCAAGTTGATAGCAGCTACTCCGAAAGGTTAGGCAAGAATGAAATTCGTATGCATTGATGTTAATGAAGGAAGGAACAATGCAGAAAAGAAGGATGAGAATGATTGTCCAACTGTATTGTACAAGTAGAGATAGTTGAATTGGTGTATATTCTGCTGTGTATGTTTTCAACATTCAAAAAAATATGATAAATTATTCAACCAAACAAAAAATGTGTCTCCTAGATAGCCTATGAAAGTATACAGATTACATTCATTTTTTTTGTGTGTTATACTTTCAAAAACGTCTTGGCTAGACAATTGAGAATAAATATAAAAATTAATTTCAATTACTGTTTCATATGGGGGTATGTTTATTCAATTCAAAGTGATTTTCCAGCTTGTAGCTATAAAATCCAGAATTCTAGTGTAGTGCTGTAGGATCAGCACTGGACTGCTAGTCACAAGAAAGGTGGTTCAAATCCTCTAGTTGCTCCTTGACAACTCTATATGGGTCACTAGGAGACTCAGAACTGACTGAGTGGCTCTTAATAGGCTCAAAAGCTGTGTTACTCTGTTTTCTTAGTACAGAATAACATTTAGTCTTTTAGACATTTTGGAATTTTACGTATCATTTGCATTACAAACTTTAAGACATAAATGTGTAAATTAGTACTATCAGTAATCATTTTCAAAATGACCATCAGTTATGTTGAAGGAACTTTAAATACTTAACGTCATTGTAGTCTTCAACAACTCTTAAAATATAGGTAATGTTCCAATTTATAAAAAAAAGGAAATCAAGACAGAATTTTTAAAGTCAAGACCAGCTGCCAAAGCAGACAGGAATGGAACCCAGAGGTTCAATATCCCACACATTCTTTATTGCTAGCGAAACAGTTTCATGAAGATAAGAAACAACATCTTTTTCTGAACTAAACTTTTTCAAATATATAGTCTCCAATGTGTTTCTTCTTTAAGGAGCCCTGGTATCATAGTGGATTATGAGCTAGACTGATAACCACTAGGTCAGCAGTTAGAATCTACCAGATGCTCCATGGGAGAAAAATGAGTATTTCTGCTCCCATAAAGATTTAATCTTGCTCTGAGTGGTAACCGATGGCTCGCCCACCCACCACCCCAACCATGTTTCTAATTTATAAATATTTCTATTGGCATTGTCTACCTTAATACAATGTAAAGAAATATAGTATTAATGTAAATGTTTTAAATTGACCGCAAATGGTGAGAATTGTGTCTTGCTTGCTATGATGAAGAAAGAATTTAAAATGAAGTAACATCATTGTGTTCATTTGTAAATAACATATTGCAGCCAACTGTTTCTTAATTGCCCAGACTGTTGATAAATAATCCAGTCCTGCTGCTCTCCACAGACAATTTGCTTTGGATCAGTCCAGGCAATTCAAACAACACTAATTACACCGAAACCCTTTTATATGAACTCCTGTTTGTCTTGGGGAAGAAAACCCCTTATACTTAAGGCTAAATCAAAAATCTTCTTTGATTTTTGCCTGAAACATAGCACCTATTACCTTGGCTGAAGATGTACTACCTGATTGAATTTTGATTGAATAAAAATGTATACAATTGTATGTAATGTTGAAAAATTTGTATGCATTTCATTACTTTTGCTTGTTTATTGTGTTGTTATAAATTATGCTAATTTTGTAATTTAATGAAAAGATAGAACAGATGTGGAAGCTTTACTTAAGACAGTATTTTCACGGAAATAAGCTAAATGATTATTTACTATAACAGAAATTACTATATTAATAGATCAATTCATCTTTGCTAGAAAGAAACCAAGACTGTAGGGAAGTCTTCACTATATCAGGGGATTTGCTGTAACATGATATCATTGTATTTATGATTTTATGGTGTTAAAATGAATATTAAATGAAACAAAATTTCCAAGGATTACTCAAGAGGCAGCTAAGTACATAACATTTTGTACAGATGGTTGGAAGGCACAATTTTGCTCCATCACTGCATCCATATCCTTGAATGATTTCAACTGAAGACAGCATTTCTTTGAATTTTTCATTAAACCAGACGTCTTGAAATATGAATTCCTTTTATGTTTCTGTGAGTTTTGGCTAAAAGAACCCCAGTGAATAAATCATACAATACTACGTGTCACCAGCACTTGTGAATATTCTGCTTTGTTATTCTATTCTCAGTAGAGCACCATTGATTATCAAACTCAGCGGAGAGCATTTTATGATCATATATCTCCATTAGCTCCTAGTTTGACTACCATAGATTTTTCTGGTTAAGCCTGCATTATGTATTAGGAAGCCTATCTCTTCAATACAAAGTTTGATTTCATTTTTTTCTAAGCCTAGAACTCTTATAATGTATTATGTATAAAGATTCTTATCTTTTACTTGTAAAAATAGGCTACAGTGTCTTTGTGTAACTTAAATATATGCAATGTTGTTTTTTTCTTGATTCACAGGTAGCATATTATACTATGAAGATGAATCTCTACAATACAATGGCTGTCAGGGTAAATATTTCTTCACTTGTTAAACAAATGAAAAGTCAATTGCGCCCTGAATTCTCTTTTAATAAAGTGAGCAAACCCGAATAATATCAATTTGATTGATATGCTAATGGAAGAGAGAAAAGGGTTCATAGTTAAAAAGTTAGTTATGCTAAATAATCTTGGCAGCATTAAAAATCAGAGTAAAATGTAAAATGTGTAATTACAAATACTTAAGTTTTAGAATATTAAGTGTTTCTGAGCTGTAACTAGAGAAAGAGTGTAAGTATTAATGAAACAATGTATTAGTTTCCATATGTCATAAAGCATATTGTGATAAATGGATCAACATGGTTCTGGAATATAAGATTCCTGCCCAATACAAATTAATTAGAAATTATTCATATGATTTAACAGTAATAAAATCAGTTTCCAGCTTAGAAGTTTTCTTTCTATCATTTCTATGTTCATTTTTAATGTTATTTTTTAAAATAGAAAGCTGAATTTAATGATTATGGAGCTTGAACTTGGATTTCACATAGACTTTTGAAATGGACACAGCGGAAAGATTATTTCTTTTGTTTGAGAATAGTTGCTGGTATCTTAGCTGCTAAATTGTTTGAAATGGAGAAATTACTTAAACGAAATACACTTATGGCCTTAAAGCCTATGTTGCCTTAATGCATTCTCTTGTATTAATCGGCTAGTTCTTACTTTTGCTAATAATGGATTTTATTTTTGGATCAGGCTAGAAAGCGAAATACTTCCTGCAAGTCCATGTGTTGAACTATGTCAGATAAGTTCACACTGTTGTTTTTGTTAAGTGCTGTTGAATCAGTTACAACGCATAGTGACCCTGTACAGGGTTTCCGAGGAGTGGCTGGTGGGTTTTAACCACCAACCTTGCAATTCGTAATCCAGTGCTCAGCCTATCACCACTTCCTGTTTATCTGTGATAAAGCTCAAACAAAACACAAGCAGATTGTCATCAAGTCAATTCTGACTCGTAGCAATCCTGTATAGAGTTTCCGAGGAGCAGCTGGTGGGTTTGAACTGCCGGCCTTGTGGTTAGCAGTCCAGTGGTTATCCTACAGTGCCATTCCAGGACTCTACAGGCACTCCAAACTCCAAGACATTGACTAATAAATGATTAGTAGAGCGAAATCCTTGTTAACCAAACTTCTGGTTAAGCTTCTCTCTTTCCCCTATATGCCTGACCTTTGGTTAAGTATACAGCTCCTTCCCTAGAACAGTCTGACCTTGGAGTAAAACTTTCTCTAATCTATCTTCTGATCATAGATCTCTTTCATCCCACTTCCCAATACCTGGTTCTTTTTAGCCTGGTTTATTCCTGTCTGTGGGGAATAAACAATAAAATGTGCAGAGAATGTGTAAAGATCTGGAATCAGAAAACCAAAAAGGAAGAACACGCTCAGCATTTCTCAAGCTGTGGGAACTGAAGAAAAAATTCATGGTCTGTCTTTAGTTATTGAAAGATTCTCTGGGCAAATTATTGAATGATGCAGACAGAATACATTAAGAGAAGATGGAAGGAATACAGAGAGTCACTATACCAAAAGGAAATGGTTAATATTCAACCGTTTCAAGAGGTAGCATATGATCAAGAGCCAATAGTACTTAGGGAGGAAGTCCAAGGTGCATTGAAGGAATTGGCAAAGAACAAGGCACCAGGAATTGATGGAATAAAAACTGAAATCTTTCAAGAAAGTGAGGCGGCCCAGGAGGCACTCTGCCAAGAAATTTGGAAGACAACTAACTATCTCTCCGACTTATTGGAAGAGAACCATTTTTGTGCCCATTCCAAGTAGAAGTGACCTAATGGAATGTGGAAGTCAACAGACAATCTCTTTGATATACCATGCGAGTAAAGTTTTACTAAAGGTAGTACAGAAATGGCTACCATCATACATTGACAGAGAACTTCCAGAGGTTCGAGCAGGATTCAAAAGAGGCCATAGAACAACAGATATCATTGCTGATGTCCAGTGGATCTTGGCTGAAAGCAGAGAATATCAGAACGATGTTCACCTGTGCTTTATTAACTACTCAAAGGCTTTCGATTGTGTGGATCAT
>NW_006408651.1:1756106-1774524 GCF_000296735.1 Chrysochloris asiatica
AGGTCCCCTGTGGTACAATTGTAAATAATTGTTATTAAGACTGACTGTGAGGGTTGTAAATGTAAAGGTAGATGTTTTGTAGCAAAAAGAGGGGAGTGACTGACTTTGCAGTCCAGGAGCGGAGGTTCTTGGAACCATCAAGGGAGAAGAGTGGAATGTGGCACCCTACCTAGAGAAGCAGTGATGCCAGAGATAGGGGCAGAGAATATGATCTGGAGAGATGGGGTGCTGGGCACTCTGGACTCAGGGAAGGAGAGGGGCTGTGTGCTGACGACCGGGGGACAGGCTTGCAGGGTATATCCTTTGGTTGGTTGATGATGCATGGAGGGGGTTGTAACCATGGCAATGAAAAGATATATGATACGATGAATGGAAAGCTAATATTCTCCCATGTAAATTATCAAATAATTCACAATAAACATTAAAAAAAACCTCACTTAGAATACAACTGAAGAAGTGCTGCCTTCTCAAAGTAGAGTCAACCTTAGTGACATGGATGAAGCAAAGCTTTCAGGGTCTTCATTTGTTGATGGGGCATGACTCAAAACTAAAAGAAACAGCTGCAGACATCCATTAATAATGAAAATATGGATTGTTTGAAGTAAGAATCTAGGGAATTTGGAAGTTGCCAAAAATGAATTGAAACACATAAAAATTGATATCCTAGGTATTTATTAATGAGCTGAAATGGACTGGTGTTGGCCATTCTTAATCAGAAAATCATATGATTTACTACCGTAGGAAGGACAAATTTAGAGGAATTGTGTCACATTAGTTATTCAAAAGAAAAGTTCATTGTCTGTCTTGAATTATACTGTTCTCTGTGATAGAATACTATCCATATGTCTATCAAGAAGACCAGTTAATAGGACTGTATTCAAATGTGATCAACGGCCACCAAAGTTAATGATGAAAAATAGAAGACTTTTACCAACTTCTGTCTGAAATTCCTCAAACATGCAACCAAGATGCATTAATAATTCTTGGTGATTAGAATGCAACCATTAGAAATATAAAGGAAGGATTGGTAGTTGGAAAATATGACCCTGGGGATAGATATGAAGCTAGAGATTACGTGATAGAATTTTGCAAGACCAATAACTTATTCATTGCAGATACCTTTTTCTACAACATAGATGTGACTATGTGACTGGTTTATACACTGGACCTTGCCAGAGGGAATACACAGAAATCTAATTGACTACATCTGTGGGAAGAGACAAGGGAGAAGGGCAATGTTATTAGCCAAACCAGGGCCAGCACAATCCATCAATGCTCGTATGCAAATTCAGGTTGAGGTTGAAGAAAATTAAAGTAAGTCCATGAGAACCAATGTATAACCTTGAGTTTATTCCACTTGAATTTCAAGACTATCTCAAGAATAGATTTGATGCATTGAACATTAATAATGAAAGACCAGTGAGATAGGATATAATATCAAGAACATCATGCATGAGGAAAGCAAAAGGTCATTAAACAGACAGGAAAGAAAGAAAAGACCTAAATAGATGTCAGAAGATAAACTGAAACTTGCTCTTGAATGTAGAGTAGCTAAGGAGTATGGAAGAAATGATGAAATAAAAGAGATGAATAGAAAAATTCAAAGGGCAGTTCAAGAAAATAAAGGGAAGTAAAATGAAATGTGCAAAAGAGAAAAATATGCTCAGCATTCCTCAAGTTAAAAGAACTGAAAAAAATGCAAGCCTCAACTTGAAATAGTGAAGGACGCTAAGGGCAAAATATTGAAAGATGTAGGAAGCATCAACATTAGACGGGAAGTATGCATGAAATCATTGTACCAAAAAGAAGTAGTCAACATTCAATCTTTTCGAAAGGTAGCATATGATCAAGAACCAATGGTACTGAAGTAAGAAGTCTAAGCTGTACTTAAGTCATTGGCATAAAACAAGGCTCCAAGAATTGACAGAATACCAATTTACATGTTTCAAGAAACTAATAGTGTTGGAAACACACAGAAGTCTATGCCAAGAACTTTGGAAGACAGCTACCTGGTCAACTTGCTAGAAGATATTCATACTTGTGCCCATTTCAAAGAAATTGACCTTACAGAATGGAGAGATCATTGACTATCATTAACAACATACACAAGTAAAATTTTGCTAAATATAATTCAAAATTTGTTGCAACAGACATAAACAGGGTGCTGCCAAGAATTCAAGCTAGTTACAGTAAGGGATGTTGAAGGAAGGGTATTACTGCTGAGGTCAGATGGATCTTGGCTGAAAGCAGAGAATACCAGAAATATATTTACTTGTGTTTTATCGACTACTCAAAGGCTATCACTTTATGGATCATAACAAACTATGGATGACATTGTCCGGAAAGGGAATCCAGAGTACTTATGTACTCATGTATGTAGACCAAATGTCAATCAGTCAAACAAAATAAGGACATACTGAATGGTTTGTAACCAGGAAAGGTATGTGCCAAGGTTGTAACTTTTCACCATACTTATTCAATCTATATGGTGAGCAAATAATCCAAGAAGCTGGACTATATGAAGAGGAATGAGACATTAGGATTGAAAGAAATCTCATTAACAAACTATTTTATGCTTGCTGAAAGCAAAGAGGACTTGAAGCACATACTGATGAAGATCAAAGAATATAGCCTTTAGTGTGAAGTACAATTCAATGTAAAGAAAACATAAATCCTCACAACTGTATCAGTAAACATCATGATAAATGGAGAAAATACTGAAGTTGTCAAGGATTTCATTTTACTTCAATCCACTATCAATGCTCATGGAAACAGCAGTCAAAAAATTAAGTGACATATTGTCTTGGGCAAATATTCTTGAAATTGACAAACTGTCATGACAAATTTGTCAAATACTCTTGACAGATTGTCTTGGGCACAAGACCTCCTGAAAGTGTTAAAAAGCAAAAATGAGCTGAATTAGGGTTTCGTTGTCAAAACCACTAATTCTATATCTTAATATTTGAAGATATTAATCCATGATCTTTGGTTATAAAAGTTTTGAAGAATTCTTTTGAATCTTGTTCTCTTGTTTATCTTTATTCTTCTATATTCTTCTTTCTTCACAACTAACAGTCTGGAAGGTAGAAAAATGTTCCAAAATATGAACCCAAAGAATAAGAGGAAAGAGCTATTCATACAACCAAAACTTTTGCCTGATGCTAGAGTGGTGTGTAAACTTCCAATCAATTATCTCCTGCTACTTGTAACACAAATGTCATTGTGAAATGATTAAATAAATTTATAGAGAAAGGAAGCATAAAGTAAAGGTAATAAAGAAACAAAATATTGAACAGGTGAATTACATATAGAGTAATTATTCAGAATCTTCTGCTAAAATATCCAGTTACTCAAGAGTTTAATTCACTTATATGAGAATATGTATTATATATATTTGTAACATATAAAATATTAAATTATATTTATTATATAATATATATTCTTATATAGAATAATTTATAATATTATACTTATTAAATTATTTGACATGATGTTACAATGAAACCTAGAATTAAAACTTGGTTACATTACTATTTAAATTACTAATTTGAATATTTAGTAAATCCTTTGCCTAAGCTGCAAACTTTGTCTCTCATACTTCGGACATATTGTCAAGAGGGACCAGTCGCTGGAGAAAGATATCATGTTTGGTAACATGGAGGGTCAGAGAAAAAGAGGAAGGCCCCAGAGAGATGGATTGGCAAAATGGTAGCATCAATGGGCTCAAGTGTGGCAACAATTGTGAGGTTGGCCCAGGACCGGGCAGTGTTTCATTCTGTTGTACATAGGGTTGCTATGAGTCGGTATTGACTCGATGTCACCTAACAACAACAACAAAGGTCTCTTTATAGTTTTCTGGAATGTTCTTCAGTAGAATAAATGAGAGTATAATTCTGAATAACTGGGCTCTACTTCTTTGCTTTCATATTCACTTAGAACTTTAATACTGGGTAGATGATTATCAAGGACTTTGTTTTTTGTCTTTCCATTTTAAATTTAATATTATGTGTGAAGACAAGACTCTTTTCTCTTTTGCTCTTTCAGTGGAATTAAGATTACTATGAATTTACAGGAATAAAAGTAAGCCCAATAAAGAGACATCTTTTCTATGAGCAGATGGCTTTTAATATATCAATGTTTTGCCATTTGTTTTAGTGCTTAAAATAAACATTATTTATAAGACCACTTACATTTTGATGTTACTTAATGAGGAATATGCATCATTGATTTGACTAGCTTAAGAGGTCATTTAGAACTTGCCCGTTAACAAGCTGTAATCTGCTGAGCACACAATGACTTTGTTTAAAATTATCTATTCAGAACTGATCAATGACAATAATTGTTTTATACCAATCACTTCTGAAAGTTGCTAATTACCTTGAAGGACATGTATATTAGCCTTTTTTTGGGGGGGAGGGGGAATTGTAGCCCATTCACCTTGGAATTAACAAAAACCTTATTAACAAAATTTGCTTTGCCTTTTGAAAGTTTTTTTTTTAAAGTTTATTCACTAGTACTGGAACACCAACAGGAAATTTACACTAATTACAAGATAAATTTGTTCCTATAAAAGAAACTAAAGTAGGATCCTAACCATATTATATCTTATTATATCAACTAGCAATTCATTAATTTTTGGTCTCGATAGTGTATGAAAAAGGTATCTTTAATATTAAAGAGCTCACAAATGCACACACATATTTTATAGACTATGTTTTAATGAAATGTTTTATAACATGTTTTAATGAAAAGACCATGAGTTTTGGAGTAACACAGATCATATTATGTAACCCTCCTCTGCCATTTTCTCTCTTAGTGCCTATGTGACCTTGAGAAAATCAACTTGTTTCTTCTTCCTTTATGATCTAGAGTTCATGCTTTCCTCACAAGTCTAATGTGAGAATTAAGCAGTTGGCATAATACCCGGAGTTCAGTAAATCTTATATCCACCATTTCACTGAATAACAGCCTCTTCATCCACTTAAATGCTCAGTGCCTTCCAAGCCTTTTTTACACACTAGTTTAACTCTAAGGAGCCCTATTACCATAGTGGGTTATGAGTTAGCTTGTTAACCGCAGGGTCAGCTGTTTGAATTCACCGTTGGAGAAAGGAACAGAAGGTCTCAACTGACTCGATGGCACTTAGCAACAACAGTTCAACACTTCACCACTCATTTGTCAGTTTATTGCATTCTGCTTACTTGACTGTTAGTATGATTCTGGAAGCTATCCCACCAGTATTTAAAATACCATCAGAGTCACTCATGGTAGACAACTTTCAGCTGAGCATTCTGACTAAGCCTGTGAAGAAAGAAAGGTGACCACTTCTGAATGGTTAGCCACTGAAAACCATATCAATAGGAGTAGAACATTATCTGATATAGTGACAGACGATGAGCTCCTCAGGTTGGAAGGCACTCAGGACACCACTGAGTCCTGAGTGCCTTCCTCAAGTAAAGTTGCTTCCTCAAAGTAAAGTTGACGTTAATGACGTAAATGGAGCAAAGTTTTCAGGACCTTCATTTGCCCATGTGGCACAACTCAGAATAAGAAACAGCTGTAAACACCCATTCAAAACGGGAACACAGAATTTACAGTGTGAACCGAGGAAAATTTGAAGTCATCAAAAATGAAATAGAACACATAAATATTGGTATCTTAGACATTAGTGAGCTGAAATGGACTGGTATTGGCCATTGCAAATCATACAATCATATGGTTTACTATTCCTGGAATGACAAATTCAAGAGGAATGGTGTCATATTCACTGCCAATAATAAGAGCTTTTAAAGATCTACCTTGAAGTACAGTACTACCGTGATAGGATAATATCCATATACCTACAGAGAAGACCAGTTAATAGGACTATGACTCAAATGTGTGCACCAACCATTAAAACCAGTGGTTATAAAATTGAAGAATTGGTGTTGTAGGCTAAACATAGGACTGTGAACCTCCAGGTTGGTGGTTCAAACCAACCAGCTGCTCCTCGGAACCTCTATACAGGGTCTTTATGAATTGGAATCAACGTGATGACTCTTCATGACAACCACCACCAAATTATTCAGTCTGAAATTGATTAAACATGAAATCATGATGCATTGATAATTATAGTGACTGGAATGAGACAGAAACAGAAGAATGATCATTACTTGAAAAATTTGACTTTGGTGATAAAAATGATGCTGGAGATTACATGATAGAATTTTGTGAGACCAATTCTTTATTCATGGTAAATGTATTTAAAAAAAAAAACAACACAAAAGGTGATTACTATATATTTGGACCTTACAAGATGTAGTACAACAGGAATCAAGTTAACTATATCTGTAGGTAGAAATGATGGAGAATCACAATATCATCAGCCAAAACAAGACCAAGGGCCAACTGTGGAGCAGACCATCAATTTCTCATATTCTAGTTCAGGCTGAAGCTGAATAAAATTAAAACAAGTCGATGAAAGCCAAAATTCGACCTTCAATACTTTTCACGTGAATTTAGAGACCATTGTAAGAATGTATTAGTTGCATTACACACTACTGATTAAAACCCAGAGGTGTTGTGGGATGACACTGAGGATATCATACATGACTGGAGCTAAAAGTCATTAAAAAAAAAAAAAAGGAAATAAAGAAATTTAAATGAATTTCAGAAGAGACTCTGAAACTTACTCTTGAGCACAGAGAGGTTAAAGTGATTAGAAGAAACGGTGAAGTAAAAGAACAGAACAGAAAATGTCAAAGGGCAGCTCAAGAGGACAAAGTGAAGTATTATAATGAAATATGCAAAGATCTGCAGTTAGAAAACCAAAAGGGAAGAAGACACTCAGCATTTCTCAAACAAAAATAACTGAAGAAAAGTTTTAAGTCTTGAGTTATAATATTGAAAGATTCTATCGGCAAGATACTGAATGATGCAGGAAGCATCAAAGAAAGATGAAAGGAATCCAGAGAGTCACTGTACCAGACAGGGATTGGCTAATGCTCAATCACTGCAAGAGGTAGCATATGATCAAAAACTGATGGTATTGAAGTCCAAACAGCACTGGAGGCACTCACTTGTCTATGTCAAGAAATTTGGAAGACAGCTACCTGGTCAGCTGACAGGAAAAGATCCATTTGTGCCTATTCCAAAGAAAGGTGACCCAACGGAATGCAGAAATTATTGAACTGTCAAGGTTGGCAGTTCAAGTTCACTAGTCACTCCTTGAAAACCCTATACATGGTCACTATGGGTCAGAACTGACTCAACAGCACCCAACAAAAACAACAATCATTAATAGCACATGCAAGTAAAATTTTGCTGAATATAATTTAAAAATATTTGCAGCAGTACATTGACAGGGAGCTGCCAGAAATTCAAGCCAGATTTTGAAGAGGATATGGAACTAGGGATTTGCTGACATCAGATATATCTGGACTGAAAACAAAGAATACCAGAAGCATGTTTACTTGTGCTTTATTGACTATGCAAAGACAGTCAATTGTGTGGATTATAACAAACTATGAATAACATTGGGAAGAATGGATATTCCATAACACTCAGTTGTGCTCATGAGGAACCTTTACAAAGAACAAGAGACTGTCATGTGAACAGAACAGGCTACTGAGTGGTTTATAATCAGGAAAAGTATGCACAAGCATTGTATCCTTTCACCATACTTATTCAATCTGTATGCTAAGCAAATAATATAAGAAACTGGATTATATGAAAAAGAACATGGCATCAAGATTGGAGGAACACTCATTAACAACCTGTGACATGCAAATGACACAACCTTGCTTACTGGAAGCAGATTTAAAATAATTATTGATGAAGATCAAAGACTGCAGCCTTCAGTATGAATGTTTTTCCTTCAGTGGGGAAACACAAACAAACAAGAAAACATATCCTTACAAATGGACCAATAAATAGCATCATGATAAAGAGAGAAAAGATTGACGTTGTTAAAGACTTTATTTTGCTTGAGTCCACAATCAACACTCATGAAATCAGTAATCAAGAAATAAAAAGATTGGGAAAATCTGCTGCAAAAGACCTCTTAAAGCGTACAAAAGTAAAAATATCAGTCTGAGGATAAAGGTGCACCTGACCCACGCCAAGGTATTTTCAGTCACCTCAAATGCATGTGAAAGTTTTAACAGTGAATAAGGAGACCATTGAAAAATGGATGCATTTGAATTATGGTGTTGGTGAAAAGTATCGAAAGTACCATGATTTACCAGAAGAACAAACAAATCTGTCTTAAAAGAAATAGATCCTGAGTGCTCCTTAGAAGTCGTGATTGCAAGATTTTGTCTCTCATTCTTTGGACACATTGTCAGGAGGGATCAATCCCTGGAGAAGGGCATCATGCTTGGTAAAGTGGAGGGTCAATGGAAAGAGGAAGATCTGCAAGAAGGATTTACAACGTTTGGTGTCATCAACAGGGGCTCAAACATAATAGCCATTGTAAAGATGGCACAGGACTGGGCAGTGCTTTGCTCTGTTATGCAGAGTTGCTATAAATTGCAACTAACTTGTCTGCCCCTAACAACAACTAACAGTTGAACTATATAAATTGGAATCAACTTGATGGTAGTGACTTTGGTTTTTTTTATTGGTATCTAACAAAACCACTTGATGATTGATTGATTATACTTTAATGTGGATAAGTTTTAATTTGTTACTTATTTTACTCCTTAGTAACTAATTGTGAATTAAATGATTTTCCTGGGGAGGGAATTTGAGCTTGCTTTTGGGTAGATGTGTAGGGTATTAGAAGATTCCCTGAGAACACTGCAGAGCCATGTCCCAAATGTGAGCCTCCACGTGCCTTCTTCATGCAGCTTCAGACACGCTCTGCACATGAGCCAATGACCACCTTCTACAAGTGCTGCAATGCCCAGTGTGGACACCGCTGGAGGGATTAGGGGCCAGGTTGGTCCAGCAGCATGCACACCTGGTTCTGTACAACCTGGCAGAACCCCAGCAGGACTGTGTCCTGCGTTCTAAGAGCTATGGGCCTTTAATGATGTGACAGAAGGCCAACCCTTTGGGGCAAAGAGACCGGAAATGTGGCCATGCAGTCCATTTTGCCAGTTGGAGAGAACACCTTCATTTATGTCTGTGGAGTTTTTGTGCCTGAGGAGGAATGTCTCTCAACTATGTCTGCCCTGTTTAAGGTCCAGATCGTTTATCTTTACAGGTTTTGAGCAATTGACATTCCTACAACATCTTCTCATGTTCTTCAGTATTTATACAAATAATAAGGCAAGAAGTATTCACTTACTACATTACATTTTTCTAAATATTAAAATATTATAAAAATTAAAAAAAAACAACAACCAAACCCAGTGTATCCTCACTGCATATGGTTGGTGCTGTTTCTATATTTTAGTTGTTGGATTTGGAAAGGGAAGGAACCAATCTCATTGACTCCCCCCCACCCCCCCAATAGGGAGCTTTTCATATGTTAACAGATTTTTCAGCAGCTCAGTTTTTGATCCCTTCAGATCTCCTTCCTCAGAAATGGGCATGCCTATTCTCTGATTTCATATCTCTTTCCTTGTCAGTACTCCAGCATGCATCTTCTGTGTTTTCTAGTACATTTAATCTTATTAAAAAAAATTTTTTTTAGAATTTAATTTAATGATATTTTTATGTGATCAGTAGACGCTCCCTTAACTGTATTTGATATCCTAGCATTTCCCCATGCTTCCGGAGTCACTTTTATCCTTGCTGATGGAATTTTGGTTAGTAAATGTGTTTACAAGCATTCTCTTTTTTATTAAAATCATTACTGTATGTGCAGTAAAATTATGCTGAAACACATTAAAAGCAATCCAAGCGCTATGTGAGTTCAGGCAATTATTTAAGCTCTCTAGCATCAATTTCCTCTTCTATCAAATAAGGCTAATAATTACCCCCACCTTAGAATGGTGTTGTAATGATTAAATTAGATAAACCATGAACATACTCACTCATTTGCATGTATAATTTTATATGTATACAGATTCAAATGGATGGTTCTTTTTCATTTGAAAAGCGGCTTATATGAATTTTTCCTCTTCCCTCTTTCTTTGTCAGCCATACTATGATTTTGGTCACATTAGAAAGTGAGGGATGGTTTCTAAATTGTATAATTTTGGAACTTTCCAGTTCTATATTTTTATGGGAGCAATTGATTTCCAAAATTAGATCACTTGAAACATATTTTGGAAAGCATGTTCTATAACTTTATTTTACATTAGTTTTCTATACTACATGGTTTTATTTTCTGGAATTGTTGTTGTTGTTTTGTGCCGTGGAGTCGGTTCCGACTCATAGCGACCCTGTACAGGGTTTCCAAAGCTGTAAATCTTTACGGGAGCGAAAGCCTCATCTTTCTCCCCTGGAACAGCTGGCAGTTTCGAACTGCTGACCTTGCCTCTCGCAGCCTGATTCGTAACCACTATGCTGCCAGAGTTCCTTATTGTCTCTTAATTGGAGTCCTGGTGTGGCGCTGTAGGATAATCTCAAAACTGCAAGGGCAGTTTGAGCCACCATGTAGGCGGTTCAAACTCACCCACCAGTTGTTCCTCGGAAACCGTATACTACGTCACTAGGAGTCAGAACCGAGTCTATAGCACATAACAATGACAACAATTGGAGTCTTGGAGTGGTGCTGTGGGATAAGCAATGGACCACAAGGTCAGTTTGAACTACAAAATCGGAGGTTCAAACCCCATCAGTCACTTCTTAGAAACTCCATACAGGGTCGGTATGAGTTGGAACTGACTCAAGACACTAACAGCAACAACACCAGTTGTTCTTACAAGCTGTTTTGCATGATATCTCCAATTGTTTTAACCATTCTCCTACTGCGAGGTTGACTAAAACACTCTTCAAAATCTTAACATTTAATATCTCAGGTTGTAAAATGTCTTTAAAGTAGTCGTATTTTAAAACAGAGAAAAAAATAAGGATCACAATTTAAATAAAATGTTTTTTCTCAATCATTTTTTTATTGGCCAAATTATAAAAAAAACTTTCATTAAACATTTTTTAGTTAATAAAAGCTATTTGGCTTTAGGGATAAAAACTAAAGGACTAAGATCATTATTACAAAAGTGCTTCAGGTTTAATCTCCCAAACTGCTAAAATTGGGAGGAATCGTATTGAATGTTTTATAAACATGTGTAAACTATTGGAAAAGTTTGGAGAATTATGTTAATCTTGATGCAAGAGTGAGTTAATGTTTTTCATTTTTGTTGTTTCCTCTTTTCTACTCCTTTAATGATATACAGGTGCTTTTGTTTTTCATTTGTCAAAAAGTTAACAAACTCTGTATTATTGTCTTGTTTTGTGACTTTATCATGGATTTAGCTGTCTAGTTGTATTAGCAAAGGTGTTGTTGATGTTTGTTGTTGTTAAGCGCCGTTGAGTCCGTTCTGACTCACAGCCACACTGTATAGGGTTTCTGAGGAGTGGCTGGTAGATTTGAACCACTGACCTTGAGGTTCAAACCAACCTTGCAGTCTAGTGCAGTAACCCACAGCTCCACATCTCTGTTAGCAGAGGTAGTTAAGGCCTAAGGAGATTAACTGATTCTCATGATTAATGAGTTTTATAAGACATCCAGAATACATTTCAGTATGTTTCATAGATCCCAACACTCATCATAGCCTACAAAAATCCCAGGGATTATATGTTCTGGAATAATTAAGCTTTTTGAATGTCAGTATTGCTGTAGGATATAAAAACAGATCATTTCAACAGACAGTGCATTCATTGATTACAGTTCACTTCGTTCTCAGTTCTTTATTGTATTGGTTATAGAATGGGCTCTCTGTGATGCCTTAATTTGATTCTGGATCCATTACTTTTACACAATTATGCAAAAATTAATGTAGGCTCTCTTTTGGAAGTTTTCTCATTATAAATAAGACAATAAAATTATTTATCTCAGAATTGTTCTAAAGAATAAATTAAGAGATACAAGCAAAGCTCTTATAGAATTGTGCTTGCCACATAAAAAGAGCTAATGAAATGTTTGCCACCAGTCGTTCCTTGGAAACCCTATACAGGGTCACTGTGAGTTGGAATGGACTTGACTTCAGTTACCACCACCACCACAACTAAAATTATCGTTAAAGAAGCGTAAGATGTCATGATTAAGATACAAGATAAAATTTTGTTGAAAGATTTTGAAATCATTGAACTTAAATAGTATGTTCAACAATTTATAGTAATTTCATTAAGACTGAGTACAATTTTTAAACTAGTAGATTATAACAAATTCCTTTATTCAGGAAGTGGTAGGGTTTATAAAACAACATTTTACTTCTCAGTATCAGAATTTAGTATTTTATAAAACTCATAAATATTTTGAATAAGTTATAGCCTATATGTTTTATCTTTCTAATATTTTTAACTAGATCTGTGAGTAAAACCTACATTTGCACCTAATGTACTATTAGTGAAAAGACATAAAAGACTTTATTTGAAATGAGTTCAAAATCATCTTGATTTTGAACAACTGTTAATGTCTCAAGTAAAATATTGAGTGGACTGTTTTATCTTTTTATTTACATCAATAGATTCAGAGACGATGGCGAGGCTATAGGATTCGGAAATACTGCTTTAATTATTATTATCTGAAGGAATATTTGAAAGCTGTGTCCGAGACGAATGATGTAATCAGGTGAGGAGTAGACTAGTGACCATTTTAGCATGGTAAGTCAATAAATATTGACCACAGTGTGGAGGAGAGTGAGTACTCTACCTTGTAAATACTATTATTTATATATGTTGTAATTGATGGTGGGCACTAGCTGAGCCCTGGGGAAACTGGAAACAACCTCAAAACCAGACAAAGGCCACTGTGGAACAAATTCAATGTACACAGATGATTTTGGATCATAATGATGCAGATTTTGAGGAGAAAGTGAAACAATTGTTTGGTAGCACAGGCAAGAACCAGGATGAATGGATGATTGCTTTGCATGACTGAAATGAGGATGCCAACAGAATCATCAATGTACTGCTGGAAGAAAACCCAGTCATGCATTCCTGGAAGATGGTAGGGAAGAAGAAGGGAGTCTCAGGACAGAAGCTGACCAGAGGGAATCAGGTGACCAGAGGGAATCTAGTGAGGGAGGCAAAGAAAATCGTCACAGGGACAGAGACTAAAATTGGCAACGTCATGGGCCACCGAGATCAGGGAGAGGTGCCAGCTGTAGATGAGAGTGTATGCCTGGGGCTTTATCAAAACCAGCTCTGGTTTCGGGTCAGAAAACTAGATTGGCACCAACAGTGGAGTGCCTTCTGGAAGAGGCACAGAAAGAAGCAGAAGAAACTGTATCCAAGGCAGCAATGGCTGTGGTAGACAAGGAGGAAGGTTTTCAGTTCAAGGAATGGGAACTTTTATCCCAAGTAACTATGCAGAGCCAGCCAATACTTTTGTTGTTGTTGTTGTTGTTGTTGTTAAGTGCCATCGAGTTGGTTCCAACTCACAGCCACCCTGTATAGGATTTTCAAGGAGTTTGAATTGCCACCCTTGCAGTTCAAACTGATCTATGGTCAAGTGCTTATCCTACGGCGCCACACCAGGACTCCATACTGACGGTAGCTATGGCAATGGTAGCCGCAATACGTGGGACAACACAGTTGTTGTTAAGTACCACCAAGTCGCTTCTGGTAGTGTAGTGGTTACAAATCGGGCTGCAAACCTTAAGGCCAGAGGTTCGAAACTACCAGCCGCTCTGCGGGAGAAAGATGAGGCTTTCTACTCCCGTAAAGATTTACACCCTCGGAAACCCTGTATAGGGTCGCTATGGGTCGGAACCGACTCAATGGCACTTAACAACAACAACCACCAAGTCGCTTCCAACTCATAACGACTCTGTATAGTGTTTGAACCACTGACATTGTGGTTCAAAGCAACCTTGAGGTCCAGTGTTTTATTCTGGAGCTCCACATCAGGACTCTATGGGAAATACTGGCCACTTTGAACCAGCCATTGGCACAAGACTTGATTTCACTGGGGTTGAGAGAGTCAAATTATCCCTGAAAAACTGAGACTGCTCCTGGTGCATAGAGGACTGCACAGAAGAGTGGGGGTCTGAAGATTTGAATGAAGATCTTTCTGAGACCAAGCCAGCCAGTGCCTCTGAGGAGTCCTGGTGTGGTACTGTAGGATAAGGTCGGTTTGAACTGCAAGGTCACTGATTCAAATCCACCAATCGCTCCTTGGAAACTCTACCCAGGGTTGCTATGAGTCTTAACTGACACTACGGCACTAAACGACAACAAACGTGTCTTTGGTGCCCCTGCCTGGGATAGACCCCATTCTATTAAGGTACGTGAATGTGAGCGTGAGCCAAAAATTAATTTAGATTCAAAGGAAACAGTAATTAATAACAGGAGATTCTAGTGGTGCAAGAATTAACTGCTTTGTTGTTTACGAAAATGGTAACTGTTCAAACCCCCCACCAGAGGCTCCAAGGGAGAGAAAACTTGATGATAAACTCCAGATTACAGCCTAGAAAATCCTATTGGGCAGTTCAACTCACTCATAGGGGGTCACTGTGAGTCAAATTTTCTTGAAGACACCTATCAACAGTAGTTAATAGTAGATGGCACTTACATAGTAGTTGCTGTACTTTCAAAAATCTTTTCATACATTTTACTTGTTAAAGTCTATGAACTACAGAGAATAATTGGCAATAAATTATTAAACAAGAAGCTCTTTCTGAAATCATGAAATGATATATAACATAAATATCTAAAAACTGTTTTCCCAACTAAAATCCTTCATGTATGTAATGAATATAAAAGCATCTGGTCTTTGGAGATTAAGTATAGGTAATGTATTAAGATGATTTCTTTGGGAAAAGCAGCAAAGGTGTCAATGAAGTTTAGTCAACAGGAAACGTTGAAAACTTATGAAACACAAGCCCTAAGGGACTGCTGTTTTATTTCTGCCTGACAAATCTAAAGTTCTAGAAATGGGCTTTGTATCTTCCAGATGACAAGACTTGGGAGAAGTACCGAGTAGACCAGGCAAACGAGAGGGATGTATGAGCAAGGCTGGATTAGGATGAGGTCCAAAATTTAGGAAGGTACTCATTTACTGACCTTAAAACTTCACAACCCTGAGAAGTGAATATGTTCTCCCACTTTGAATTTCAGGGGCCTAACTTGCTTCACCCTACTCCTAATCCTGAATATGAGAAAGTCCCTAAAGAAGCAAACATATAGAAGGGAGGCTTCTATTCAATAGGTACTTTCACTAACCGTTGTTTCTTTCTGACTTTAATGGGAATTTCTTTTGTCCCTAGAGAGTCTGTAATATCTATACTAACAAATGGTTTCAGATTGATAGTCTTCATTGTATTAAAAAATTTTCTGTTATTTCTACCTTAAAGTTACTTGACTAATGCAATATGTCATTTGATTTGACTGCTGTTTTCATGAGTGTTGATGGTTGAACCAAGCAAAATGAAGTCTCTGACAATTTCAATCTTTTCTCCATTTATCTTGAAGCATTCCTAAACACTTAAATGATATTTATTTATCCAATGGTGAGGATTCTGTTTTCTTTGCATTGAGATGCAACCCATACAGAAGGCTGTGGTCTTTGATCTTCATCAGAAAGTATTTTAAGCCCTCTTCACTTTCAGCAAGCAAGGTTGTATCATCTGCATATCACAAGTTGTTAATGAGTCTTCCTCTAATCCTGATGCCACGTTTTTCTTCATATAATCCAGCTTCTTGGCTTATTTGTTCAGCATACAGGTTGAATAAGTATGGTGAAAGAATACAACCCTGTTGCACACCTTTCCTAATTTTAAACCATTCAGTATTCCTTTGTTCAGTTAGAATGACTGCCTCTTGGTCTATGCACAAGATACCTTATGAGTACAATTAAGTGTTCCAGGATACTCATTCTTTGCAATGTTTCCCATAGCTTGTCATGATCCACACAATCGAAAGTCTTTGCATAGTAGATAAAGCAATGATATCTCTCCTTCGACATCCTTGTTTGAATCTGGCATGCACCTTTGCATGTTGTTGTTGTTGTTAGTTAGGTTCCATCGAGTCGGTACCGACTTATAGCGATCCTATGCACAACAGCATGAAATACTGCCCAGTCCTGGACCAACCTTGCAGTTGCTCAACCTCTGCTTACGAGGCTGCAAATCTTTACAGGAACAGAACGCCTCATCTTTCTTTGTAGAATGGCTGGTAATTTCGAACTGCTGACCTTGAGGTTAGCAGCCCAACTTGTAACCACTACACTAAGAGAGTTCCATACTTTCTGTGTTAAGGTTTTTAAAATTGGACACTAGGCACACTAACATTTTACTAACTGTTTATCTTTATATCATTTTGTTGTTGCCCTTGAGTAAGTCTGACTCATAGCAACCTTGTATAGCGTTTTGGAGGTTTTAAATTTTCACTGAAGAGAAAGCCTTATCTTTATCCCACTGAGCGGCCGGCCAGTGCTTATGTATAGAGCCACAACGCTCCCTTATATCACTTAAAACTCTTTTATTTCACTTTTTTTTTTTCTCATGCTTTTACATTTTAGAAGGATCTCTAAAAAGTACAGCTCATTGAATGGATTTTTATAATCCAGTTTTTTGATCACTGACTTTTAACAAAGTTCTGACTCATTTATGTTTCATTTTCATAACTGATATTCACCCAACTGTCAGTTTGTTGTACTGTGGTGGCTTGATATGTGTGTGACTATTATGCTGGGAGCTATCTCTCCAGTATTTCAAATACCAGTATGGTGGGCAGGCATTACACGGGCTAATCTAGGGCTTTGCTTATCCATGTAAATTTAAAATAAGCTTGTTGACGTCTACAACAAAAAGCTTGCTGAGAGTTAAAAAAATAAATATCTTTATGTATTTATTGTGGTGAAAATATACACAACGAAACCTCCAATGATTCAAGGTATTTCCACATGTACAATTTAGTGCTATTGGTTATCTTCACGTTGTGCAATCTTTGTCAGTATCCTTTTACCAAATTATTCCATCACAATTAATATAAACTCAGTGCTCCTTGAACAAAAATTCCCCTTTCCTCCCTTCCGCTCACCCCTGATAACCACTAATAATCTTTGGTTTCTATATGTTGTTGTTGTTGTTGTCAGGTGCCATCGAGTCGGAACCGACTCATAGCAACCCCATGCACAGCAGAACGAAACAATGTCCGATCGTGGGCCAACTTCACTATCGCTGCCACACTTGACGCCATCAATGATGTCACCTGGCTGATCCATCTCTTTGGGGGTCGTCCTCTTTTTCTCTGACCCTCTACCTTACCCAGCATGGCATCCTTCTCCAGCGACTGTTCTCTCCGGACAATGTGTCCAAAGTATGAGAGACAAAGCTTAGCCATCTTGGCCTCCAAGGAGTACTCTGGTTGCACTTCTTCCAAAACAGATCTATTGTTTCTATATAGTATTTGCTTATTTCATATAAGTGAAGTCATATAACATTTGGGGTTTTTGTTTGTTTGTTTGTTTTTCTGCTCAGCATAATGTTTTCAAGGTTCATCATGTTTAGTTTTCATGGATATTGCTCCTAACCTGTCTTTCCTAGGTTAGCAGCAATATCATGAAATTTTTTTTGTTAAGTATTTGTTTGCCACATCCGCTGAGTTGTGCAACTTTCTGCACAGGTAATTTTATAACATTTTTATTACTCTAAAAGGAAATCTTGTATCCTTTATCAGTTCACTTCCCATTACCTCTCCACCCTGGTGGTTGTGTGCTGACTCATAGCGACTCTATGTAGAGTTTCCGAGTCTGTAAATCTTTACGGAAGCAGAAAGGCTCATCTTTCTCCCGCAGAGTGAGTGGTAAATTCCAACTGCTGACCTTGTTCTCAGCACTAGGCAACTACTAATCTGCTTTATGTCCTATAAATTTACCTATTCTGGAGATTTCAGATAATTTAATTATGTAATTTGCTGTCTTTTGTGTCTGACTTTTTTTTACTTAGGTTCATTCATGATATAGTACGTATCCATGTGTCATTATTTTTATTGCCAAATACTCTTCCATGGTTTGGATATACCACTTATTATTTTTCCATATACCAGTTGATGGACATTAGAGTTGTTTCTACTTTTTTGGCTATTGTGAATAATGCTGCTAGGAACATTCATGTATACGTTTTTGTGTGGTCATATGTTTTCATTTCTTTTAGATACATCATTAAAGTTTAAGTTGTCATATTTAAGACATGAGTGATTAGGAATACTGACGTTGGAGTCAGCTAGATGTAAATTACAGTCATGATTGTCCTACTTTCTTTCATGTATGATCTTTAACTAACTACCTGATCTTATGGAAATGTGATGTTTTCATCTTTAATGGGAGTTGTTGTTGTTGTAAGGTGCCATCGGGTCAGCACCGACTCATAGCAACCCTGTG
>NW_006408651.1:1775049-1782249 GCF_000296735.1 Chrysochloris asiatica
TTTGATTCTTCCTGTAATGCTTTCCTGACTTGTTCTTTATTTGTCTCAAACCCTCTGTAGAGAGTTTGGATACATTTTAGTATCATTCTCCTGAATTCCTTCTCAGGCAGTGCCAAAGCCTGCCTTCCTTCCATTGGGAAGTCTGGATTTAACTCTAGTTCATTTGTGTCAGTTACTCTATCCTGTTTGTGAACATGTGCTGTAATGCTCGATTGTTTCTTGGGCTTCTTCAATAATTAGGCTTTCAGTAATTAAAGGAATGTATGCTGATGTCTTATTGAGGTTTCTGGTGGTCTTCAGGTTGATGTGATCAGGATATATCAGCTTCCTTTTTCACTTTTTGTATTACTATACTCAGAAATAACTATAGCAAGTGTTGGCTATCTATCTGGTATATAGCAGCTGGTATTGGCTCTTGCCTGGATGGTGGGGTTTTACAGGGTATGATTGCAACGTGGCTATATGACCACAGTTATTGTCTCTTTTGGGGTAATGTAGAGAGAGAAAGAGCTGCCTGAAGTTAAAAGGGGAACCAAAAAATCAAAACAACAACAGCAAAAAAATAAAATAAAATAAGTAAATAATAGATTTGGTACTGCTTTTTCATCATCTCTGATGATCGTCAGAAATTTGCAGTGGCAGCACTTCTCCGACCTTTCTCCAAGATGGCTGCTCAAGGGAGCCGGGTAGGCACCATGGATCAGAAAACTGCATTTCTTGCCTCTGCTACAAATTCCACTAGCTGTAAGATTTCAAACTTTCTAAATATTCCTTTACATGTAGTTCCACATTCTGGGACCATCCCTTGAACTTCTGTGTTGTTGTTGGCAGAGCTTTGCACCTCATATCTCCCCAATCCACCATTAATGTCTACCTCCTCCATGATATCCTTCTCTAGTGACTGGTCCGTCTTAATAATAAATCCAAAATATGAGAGATGAAGTTTGGCCATCCTGGTTTCCAAGGAGCACTTTGACTGCACTTCTTCCACCACAGATTTGTTTGTTCCTTTGGCATTCCATGGTACTTTCAATATTCTTCTCCAACACCACGGGAATAGCAACATTTACTCTGCAGAATTTGTATGAGAGGTATGTGAAGCAATAAGCATAGAATTGAAGCTCAGAAAATAGTTGCTAATACTATCATCAAGTGAAAAAGGGGAGCAAATAGTCATGAATGTATCTCTCCCTATTTATGTTTTATAAATAGCTTTCAATTTTATTTGAATTTCAATTCAGATTAAGAAAATGGATATAAACTTTTGTGAATTAGCTTAGATGCTTTTATAAGAATTTATACACGTATCATCAGTGCAGTTTAATTCATTAATATTGCATGACATAAAATCATGTCTAAAAAATTGTCTTTCATAAAACACAAAGGAAAAGCAAGTTATAAAATAAAGTACAAAGTTGGGAAAGAAACAACAAATGAAAACAGAAGCTTATTTTTATTTAAATTGGCATTTTTTCTTTTTAAAATAAAATTCATCAACATCCATATGCTGAAATATATTGTTTCCAAATGTTTTACATTATATCAAAAATTGTCATTCCATGTCTTATCCTGAACCCTGGAAATACAGTTTTTTTCTTTTAACTATTTTTTTGTTATACTCCCTCAGTGTTTCCACTTGTGTGGAACACTGTATGCTTGTATGACATTAGCTGATTTTACACTTTCAGATCTTTTAAATTGCTTTTATGTAACATAGATAAGGATTTAGCTTTTTCACACTTTCTGTCTCTGCCTCCATCTATTTTTAGATACATTTTTGTGACTGTTTACATTGTTAGGACTCTGGAAGTGGGCTTCATTACAGAGGCACTTACTTCAGGATGAGTATATTTTATTATTTCTGTTTATTTGTTTTTTTCTAGAGCTCTGGTAGCGTAGTGGTTATAAATCGGGCTGCGAACCTTAAGGCCAGCAGTTCGAAATTATCAGCCGCTCTGCTGAAGAAAGATGAGGTGTTCTGCTCCTGTAAAGATTTACAGCCTCAGAAATCCTGTACAGGGTCGCTATGGGTCGGAACCGACTCGACGGCACTTAACAACAACAACAATGTGTAAATTATGTCTGACATTATTTTTTTTTCCAGTTAGTGTAGCAGACAGTCCCCCTTCTGGAACTTTCCCTGCCCCTGTTTCACATGGACTCTATTTCCTCTAGCCATAATTCACGTGAGCCATTTCCTTGATGGCCCATGAGTTCTGTGAGATATTGCAGTGAATTGAGAACCCTGAGACATAGGGGAGAATACTGAGGGAAGGACTAATGGTTGATATTTAGTAAAACAGTTTAGAAAAGTTAGATATTTGGGGTATCTTCAAACTCTGATTCATAGAAACCAGTCACATGATGATCCTTTTAAAAGAAATTTTTCTTGCATTTATGTCTTGAAAAGAAAGTTAATTTTAGAATTGTCTTTAGGAATTCACAGTTACTTTTCTTTATATCTTTTGTGAGTTTTTGGTTGTTGCTTTATCATTGGACCTGGATAGAAAGTTGTATCACTTTATCATAGCAAAAAACTTGAATAATTGAAAATAAATGAAATTAATATAACAAGTAAAACTTAAAAATAAAACTGACATTTCCACAATTCATCTGTGAGTGTGTTGTACTGTGGTGGCTTGCATGTTGTGGTGATGCTGGAAGCTATGCCACTGGGATTTGAAACACCAGCAGTGTCACCCATGGTGGACAGGTTTCACTCAAGCTTGCAGACTAAGACAGACTAGGAAGAAGAAGACAGACTAAACTTCTGAATATTCAGCCACTGAAAATCTTATGAAAGCCATCATAACTATCTTCCAAAAAATATATGCTGTTACTAAAATGGAATGAATTAGGACAAATGGTAAGATTTGAGTTCAATGTGAAAATTAGGTTTCCAATAATTATAGCCAATAGTACACCAAATTATGAGGTGCAAAATACTCTGATAGAAGGATTCATTAACAATGTCAAGATTTCTCTGGAGAGGATTTCTGCATTTGATAAGAGAATAGAAGTTTTTAATTTTGCTTTGAATCTGGGATCAATTGCTTAATGCAGTACCAAATATATTTTTTAAATGCAAGATTTATATATTGATTTACCGTGAAACTGTAAGCACTTAGAGTTCCATAAAGAAGCTAGTAAAGTTTTAATGAGGTTAATTTATGGCTTTAGGAATTTACATTAATGTATATGATATAAAAATATCATTTACCATGATCAAGATGAATATGATAATACATGTAAATAAAGACTTAAGACATATATTAAACTACAAACAATATTTTCATTCCTTAATTGAATCTAAAGTGAAAGTGTACTAGGTCTAAGTATCATAAAATAAAATATGTTTATAATATGAAAAGATAGAGTTGTCATATATATGTATTCATATATATTCTTGATGCATAAATGCTGTTTTACATTCACACAGATATGGAAGGTTATCTCAGAGGTGGCAACACTTCCACAAATCATTAATTAAATCAGTTTTAGAGAAAAATGACTAATGGCTTTATCATTAATATGAACATTAGCCCAATTTTAATATTATATTAAAGAATTCTTGGATTCATTGATAGCCTGCCCCAATGCTAAATCAGGGAAAGTTAGGTCTATTGAAATGCATTCTCAGCTTTTTCATGACCTGTGAGTGTGGTTGAAATATCACATTTATGAGATCAACCTCCCATCCTTTCAAGATCTCTACCGTCTTGGCAGAGGGGGCTGTGTGCTTGGACCGTTCGCTCCTCTGAAATCCATAAACTACTCTTAAATTGGTATGAAAAACTGGCTTTCCATTCTTTGCCTATTACTGTTATTTTTGTCTTGGCAATTTCCCATTTTCAGATAGTTCACATATTTTCAATTTTTAGAGACATTCTCTTAGATGTAAAAATTCACATTTCTTCTATCTTGCATTTCCTGTGTTACACTGCCAGTGTTTATTCCTCATGGCGACAGTTGGAATCCAAAACTAACAGCTTGCTGTTTCAAAATTTTTATATCAATATTTGTGTTAAGTTATGTCTTTGTAGTCTGCTAATTTGCATTTGTTTTCAAGAATTAAGTGAAAACCCAACAACTTTAAAATCCATGGTTATGAATATGTGTTTAGACTCTAGGAAGCTCAAAAAAGAATTGGTCATAATCTCTAGTCCTTAAATGGTTATCTGGGAGCTTTGATATGTTCACCATTATAGGCTTTAAATTGTCTTGCTCTTGCTGAAGATCGTACAGAGCCAACAAATGCCGTAGGCTAATGACAAATCTGAAGAAAATTGAGATCACTTAACATTCTGCATCCAGGAAAGTCAACAGTAAAAACTTCCAGTATTTTCAGATTGAAAACTTTTAATACATTAAGCCATCTTGGTGACATGCTTCCAGTTGTGGTTTAATTAACAAAGAAATAGAAACATGAAGGAAATCAGCATGTCCTTCCAGACTGGCAACATGGGCTGCCCCTAAAAATCAAAGCAATAACTTGGAGTAAAAATCTACAGGGTGATGTTTGACTTTGCCCTCCTTTTGCTGTCACATCTGGATCCTTCAGAGTTTCCTCCAACTACATCTTAAAGTTAGAATTCACTTTATATGGCAAAATGAGTAATATATGCAGTAGAAATCTGAAATAGTCATCTATCTAGGCTATTAGCATTAAAAACATGCTTGATAACACTAGATTCTTCTTTAGAATTTATATGTGGATTCCTGATGTGGTGTTTCAAACCACAAGGTTGGTTTGAAATTCAAGGTCGGCAGTTCAAACCCACCAGTTGCTCCTCTGAAACCCTAGACAGGGTTGCTCTGAGATAGAGCTGACTCTATGGCACTAACAGCAACAAAATAATATATTTGCTAAGTACCATCTAGTAGGTTCTAAAGAGCGGCTGGTGCATTTAAATTTCCAGCCTCGTAATTCAAGCTGACCTTGAGTTCGGTGCTTATTATATGTTGTTGTTATTGTTAGGTATCATTGAGTTGGTACCAACTCATAGCGACCTTATGCACAGCAGAATTAAACACTGGCCGATCCTGGGCCAACCTCACTATTGTTGCCATGCTTGAGCCCATTGATGGTGCCACTTTGCCAATCCATCTCACTGGGGGTTTTCTTCTTTTTTCTGATCCTACACCTTACCAAACATGATATCCTTCTCCAGCGGCTGGTCCCTGGAGTCTGAGAGACGAAGTCTGAGAGACGAAGTTTGGCCATCCTGGGCTCCAAGGAGCACTCTGGCTGCATTTCTACCAACACAGATCTGTTTGTTCTTTTGGCAGCCCATGGAACTATCAATATTCTCTTCCAACACCATAACTCAAAAGCATCAGTTCTTCTACCGTCTTCCTTATTCACTGTCCAGTTTTCATATGTGTATGAGGTTATTGAAAATACCATGGCTTGGGTCAGGCACACCTTAGTCCTCAAGCTGACATCTTTGCTCTTCTACACTTTAAAAAGGTTTTGTACAGCAGATTTGCCTATTTGATTTCTTGGCTGCTGCTTCCATGAGTGTTGATAGTTGATCCAAGAAGAATGAAGTCCTTGACAACTTCGATCTTTTCTCCGATGATAAGCATGTTGTTTATTGGCCCAGTGGTGAGGATTTTTGTTTTCTTGACATTGAGATGTAATGGATAATGAAGGCTGTGCTCTTTGATCTTCATCAGTAAATGTTTCAAGTCCTCTTCACTTTCAGCAAGCAAGGTTGTGTCATCTGCATATCGCAGGTTGTTAATGAATCTTCCTCCAATCCTGATGCCACATTCTTCTTCTTATAAGCCAGCTTCTGGGATTATTTGCTCAGCATACAGGTTGAATAAGTATGGTGAAAGAATACAACCCTGTCGCACACCTTCCTTAATTTTAAATCATTCAGTGTTTTCACGTTCTGTTTGAACAACTGCCTCTTGGTCCATGTACAGATTCCTCATGAGCACAATTAAGTGTTCCAGAATGCTCATACTTCGCAGTGTTGTCCATAGCTTGTCATGATCCACACAATTGAAAGCCTTTGTGCAGTCAGAAACCATAGGTAAACATCTTTCTGATATTGTCTGCTTTCAGCCAAGATCTGTCTGATATCAGCAATAATATCCCTCATTCCACGGACTCTTCTGAATCTGGCTTCAACCTCTGGAAGTTCTCTGTCAATGTATGCTTGTAGCCTTTTCTGTATTACCTTTAGTAAAACTTTACTTACATGGAATATCAAAGAGATTATCCGGTGATTTCCACATTAGGTTGGGTTACCTCTCTTTGGAATGGGCATAAATATGGATCTCTTTCAATCAATTGGCCCGATAGTTGTCTTCCAAATTTCTTGGAAAAGTTAAGTGAGTGCCTCCTGTGCTGCCTCACTTTCTTGAAAGATTTCAGTATTTATTCCATCAATTCCTGGTGCCTTGTTCTTTGCCAATTCCTTCAATGCACCTTGGACTTCCTCCCTAAGTATCATTGGCTCTTGATTATATGCTACCTCTTGAAACAGTTGAACATAAACCATTTCATTTTGGTACAGTGACTCTGTGTATTCCTTCCATCTTCTCTTGATGCTCTCTGCATCATTCAATAATTTGCCCAGAGAATCTTTCAATAACGAAAGTCGAGGCTTGAATTTTTTCTTCAGTTCCCCCATCTTGAGAAATGCTGAGCGTGTTCTTCCTTTTTGGTTTTCTGACTCCTGATCTTTGCACATTTTGTTGTAGTATTTGGCTTTACTTTCTCGAGCTGATCTTTGAAATTTTCTGTTCAGCTCACATACCTCCTCATTTCTTCCATTTGCTTTAGCATCCCTATGCTAGAGAACAAGTTTCAGTGTCTCTTCTGACATCCATTTTGACCTTTTCCTTATTTCTTGTGTTCTTAATGACTGTTTGCTGTCTTCTTGCGTGATGTTCTTGATATCATCCACAGCTCTTCTGGTCTTTGGTCTTTAGTGTTTAATGTATCAAATGTGTCTTGAGATGATCTCTAAATTCAGATGGGATATATTCAAGGTCATATTTTGGCTCACGTGGACTTCTTTTCATTTTCTTCAGCTTCAGTTTGAATTTGCATATGAGGAATTGATGGTCTGTTCCACAATCTGCCCCTGGCTGTGTTTTGACTGATGATATGGAGCTTTTCCATTATCTCTTTCCACAAATGTAGTCAATTTGATTTCTATGTATTCCATCTGGTGAGGTCCA
>NW_006408651.1:1783381-1788635 GCF_000296735.1 Chrysochloris asiatica
AGCTTTCAGAATCACAGCAACTCACAAGTCACCACAGTACAACAATCTGACAGACAAATGATGGGCTTATCCTATAGCTCTATATTATACCTGTATAGTGTAGACAAGGAAGCATTATAACTGAGTAGTTGTTGAATTACTAGTGTAAACATGAACAAAAGAAATACTTTAATTACAGAATTATCAGAAATTTTTGTGTGTTGATACAGCCTATGTGTTTATAGTAGATAACAGTAAGAGAAAACTCAGTCTGTCATAGACTAATCAGAAATGTCATAATTGTTTGTCAAACCCCAAATTTCGATGGATGAATTTAACTATTGCAAATGATGAAGAGCTCATTAAATAGACTAGGGTAACCTATGAAGCACCTACTGAGAGAACGTGTGAGAATACTGTTTTACATGTTGTTGCATATATCCATCACACATATTCTCTTTGATGTGATTTGTTAAATTAAAAATGAGAACACAGAATTCAGTGTTTAAGTGTCTTGGCTAAGGTCACACACTAATTAGTAAGGAATCTGGATGTTTGACTTCAGAATTGTGTTTTGTTTTTAAATCAAATTTCATTCTCTCTTTATACTTTTGAATTATTGTAAGTTGTATTGGTCATAATTTTGTGCTATATCCTAGCCAGGCTCACTGTAGAACTCACTCCAACCTACTTATAAATTACATTCTTCTACTAGTAAGACTGTAAGTTAGTTCTTAATCAAAATGAGGAGAAACATCCATTAATAATTGGAACATGGAATGTAGAAAGTATGAATCTAGGAAAATTGGAAGTTGTCAAAAATTAAATGGAACACATAAAGATCCATATCCTAGGCATTAGTGAGTCATATAAATTGGCATTGGCTATTTTTAAACAGTCATTCATATGGTTTACTATGCTGGGACTGACAAATTGAAAAGGAATGGTGTCACATTCATCATCAAAAAGAACATTTCAAGATCTGTCTTGAAGTACAATGCTATCCACACATAAACAAGGAGGTCCAGTTAGTATCACTGTTATTCTAATTTACACACCAACCACCGAAGCCAGTGATGATTGTCTGAAATTGATCAAAAACGCAATCACTTTATCAAGATGTATTTATAACGACTAGTGATTGGAATGGAAAGGTTGGAAACAAAGAGAAAGGGTCAGTAGTTGGAAAACATTGGCTTGGTGATAGGAATTATGCTGGAGATGGCATTATAGAATTTTGCAAGACTGGAATCCCTATACAGGGTTCCTATGGGTTGGAACCGACTCGAGGACACTTAACAAAAACAACAGCAACGACTTATTCATTGCAAATTTCTCTTTAAAACAACATAAAAGACCTGGACCTCACCAGATGGAATACACAGAATTCAAATTGACTACATCTGTGAAAAGAGATGGTGGAAAAGCTCCATATCATCAGCCAAAATAAGGCTGGGGCAGATTGTGGAACAGACCATCGATTGTTCATACGCTGAAGCTGAAGGAAATTAAAATAAGTAAAAATGAGAGCCAAAATATGACCCTGAACACATCCCACCTGAATTTAGATATCATCTCAAGAATAGATTTGATTCATTAGACACTAAAGAGAGGTGACCCAACAGAATGCAGAAATTGTCAGACAATCTTCTTTGATATCCCATGTGAGTAAAGTTTTGCTAAAGGTAATACAGAAACGGCTACAATTATACATTGACAGAGAACTTCCAGAGGTTCAAGCTGGATTCAGAAGAGGCCGTGGAGAGATATCATTGCTGATGTCCGATGTATCTTGGCTGAAAGCAGAGACTATCAGAAAGATGTTTACCTGTGCTTTATTGACTACGCAAAGGCTTTTGATTGTGTGGATCATGACAAGCTATGGATAACTTTGCGAAGTATGAGTATTCCAGAATACTTAATTGTGCTCATGAGGAATCTATACCTGGACCAAGAGGGAGTTGTTCCAACAGAACAAGGGAACACTGAATGTTTTAAAATTAAGAAAGGTGTGCGACAAGGTTGTATCCTTTCACCATACTTATTCAACCTGTATGCTGAGCAAATAATCCGAAAAGCTGGGTTATATGAAGAAGAACATGGCATCAGGATTGGAGGAAGACTCATTAACAACCTGCGATATGCAGATGACACAACCTTCCTTGCTGAAAGTGAAGAGGACTTAAAACATTTGCTGGTGAAGATCAAAGAGTGCAGCCTTCGGTATCGATTACATCTCAATGTAAAGAAAACAAAAATCCTTACCACTGGGCCAATAAACAACATTCTTATCATGAGGAAAAGACTGAAGTTGTCAAGGACTTTATTCTTCTTGGATCAACTATCAACACTCATGGAAGCAGCAGTCAAGAAATCAAATGACGTATTGTATTAGGCAATTCTGTTGCACAAGGCCTTTTTAAAGTGTTAAAGAGCAAAGATGTCAGCTTGAGGACTAAGGTGTGTCTGACCCAAGCCATGGTATTTTCAATAACCTCATATATATATGAAAGCTGGATAGTGAATAAGGAAGACTGTAGAAGAATAGATGCCTTTGAGTTATGGTGTTGGAGGAGAATATTGAAAGTGCCACGGGCTGCCTAAAGAACCAATAGATCTATTTTGGAAGAAGTGCAGCCAGAGTGCTCCCTGGAGGCCAAGATGGCCAAACTTCATCTCTCATACTTTGGCCATATTGTCAGGAGGGACCAGTCGCTGGAGAAGGATATCATGTTTGGTGAGGTGGAGGGTCAGAGAAAAAGAGGAAGATGCCCAACGAGATGGATTGGCAGCATCAATGCGCTCAAGTCTGGCAACTGTAGTGAGGCTGGCCCAGGATTGGACAGTGTTTCGTTCTGCTGTGCATAAGGTCGCTATGGGTTGGTACCCACTCGATGGCACCTAACTATAACAAGGTCCAAAGACCAGGAAATCTATGGAAAGATATCAAGAACATCATATAGGAAGAAAGCCAAAGTTCATTAAAAAGACAAGAAAGAAGAAAAATACCAAAATGGATGTCAGAAAAGACTCTGAAACATCCTCTCCAGCATAGAGAGACTAAAGCCAATGAAAGAAATGAGGAGGTAAAAGAGCTGAACAGAAAATTTCAAAGGAAAGCTCGAGAATAGAAAATTTCATAGGAGAAAATCAAGTATTAAAATGAATTGTGTAAAACTTGGAGTCAGAAACCAAAAGGAAGAACATGCTCAACATTTCTCAAGCTGAAAGGACTGAAGAAAAAATTCAAGCCTCAAATTTCAATATTGAAGGATTCTATGGGCAAAGTCTTGGTGTGGCATTGTAGTATAAGCACTGCACCTGAAAGTCGGTATGAATTACAATGTTGGCAATTCAAATTTACCAGGTGCTCCTCAGAAAACTTTAACAGGGTTGCAATGAGTTGGAAATGACTTGGTGGCATTTAACAGCAACAACAATGGGCAAAGTGTAGGATAAGCACTGATTTCAGAACCACAAGGTCGTGGTTCAGTGGTTCAAACCCACCAGCTGCTCTTCAGAAATCCTATACAAGAGTCACTATAATTTGGATTCAACTCGATGGCACTTAACAGCAACAACTGGTGGAGGTGGTGGTGGTTATGTGTCATGGAGTCAGTTCCGACCCATAGCGGCCCTGTACAGTGTTTCCGAAGCTGTAAATCTTTATGGGAGCAGAAAGCCTCATCTTTCTCCCGTGAAACAGCTGGTAGTTTCGAACTGCTGTCCTTAAAGTTTGCAGGCCAATTTGTAACCGCTATGCTACCAGAGCTCCTTAGCAACAACAACTAGTAAGACTAAAAAGCTATAAACTCATCTTCCCAGACTTCCTTGCATTTAGGGACTGACTCAGCAGCACTTAACAAAAATGGACAAAATGGAGTCCTGGTGTGGCACTGTAGGATGTTCACTGGACTGCAAGGTTAGTCTGAACCTCAAAATTGATGGTTCAAAGTCACCAGTCACTCCTAGGAAGCCTGATACAGTTGATACTGAGTTGTTGTTGTTGTGTGCCATCAAGTTATTTCTAACCCATAGCAACCATGTATAGGGCTTCTGAGGAGCAGGTTGTGAGCTAGAACCTCTGACCTTGCAGTTCAAACCAACTTTACAGTCCCGCACTTTAACCCACAGTGAGTGCAGTTTATGTATACAGGCAAGTGGGTTTTCAAATATTCAACACCATAATTAAATTTTCTCAGTCTTGAACTACACAAAGCATGAACTATACAAGCACCTCCTTCCTACTAGCACCAAGTCCTGATCCTATGAAACTCAGAACACAAACAAGCCAGAGCAGCATGTCTGTTCCCATTCTAGTCCTAGGAAGGGACACAGGGCTGAATTATCCTCCAGTAAGATTGAACTTCATTTCCAAATGTTGGATTTACTATCCACATGGTTTTAACTTTACTTGGATCGATAGTCAACGCTCATGGAGTAATAGTCAAGAAATCAAATGACATATTGCATTTGGTAGATCTGCTGTGAAAAACCTCTACAAAGTGGTAAAAAGCAAAATAATCACTTTGAGGACTAAGATGTGCCTGACTCAAGCCGTGGTGTTTTCAGTTGCCTCATGTGCTTATGAAAGCTGGACAATAAGGAAGATCTGAGAAGAATTAATACTTTTGGATTATAATATTGGCAAAGAATTTTGACTATACCATGGTCTGGCAGAAGAATGAACAAATCTGTTTTGGAAGAAGTACAACGAGATTGATCCTTAGAATCAAGGATGGTAAGACTTCCTTTCATGTACTTTGGACATGTTGTCAGGAGGTACCAGAAGGACACCATGCTTGGTAAAGTAGAGAGGGGCAAGGAAAAAGAACAAAAACCCCAAACAAAAGGAACGACACAGTGGCAACAACAATGGGCTCCAACATAACAACAGTTGTGAGCTGTGTTCTGTTCTGTTGTGCATAGGGTCACTGTGAGTTGGAGCCAACTCTGTAGCAACTAACAACAGTCATATGGAAAGAAATTGGAAAGGGGGAAGTATTTTCCACCCCAACAAGCAATGTTTTCTGGTCTTTAAATATATATTTGTGTTAATATGTTCAATGGCTATTTAATTATGTATTGTTATATATTATTTTTGTTGTTGTTAGGTGCTTCACAGTCAATTCTGTCTCATAGCAACCTTATGCACAACAGAATGAAACCTTGCCTGGTCCTGCACCATACTTAGAATTGTTTTTATTGTTAAGCCAATTGCCGCTGCCACTGTGTCAATTCATCTTATTGGGAGCTTTCTTTGCTTTCACTCACC
>NW_006408651.1:1789362-1802789 GCF_000296735.1 Chrysochloris asiatica
ATTTTCAATAACTTTATATGCATGTGAAGGTGGACAGTGAGTAAGGAAGATTGTAGAAGAATTGATTTATTTGAGTTATGGTGTAGAACTAGAATATTGAAATTACCATGGACTTCCAAAAGAACAAACAGATCTATGTTGGAAGAAGTACAGCGAGAATGCTTCTTAGAGGCCACGATGACCAGACGTGGTTTATCATACTTCGGACATATTATCAGGAGGGACCAGTTTGTGGAGATGAATATCATGTTCGGTAGAGTGGAGGGTTAGAGAAAAAGAGAAAGACCCAAATGAATGGATTAGCACAGTGGCGGCAGCCAACTGTGAGGTTGGCACGGCACCAGCAGTGTTGTTTTGTTGTGCTATTAGTTAGTGCCAACTCCATGGCACCTAACAACAACAACAACATACTGTGCTTGAAATGGACTTGTATTGGCCATTTTGAATCTGACAGTCCTATAGTTTACTATGCTAGGAATGACAAATTGAATAAGAATGGCATCACATTCATTGTCAAAATGAGTATTTCAAGATCTATCTTGAAGTACAGCACTGTCTGTGGTATAGGATAGTGTCCGTATGCCTCCAAGGAAGACCAGGGAGCTCTGGTAGTGCAGTGGGTTACAAATTGAGCTGGTAACCACAAGGTCAGCAGTTTGAATCTACCAGGCTCTCCATGGCAGGAAGATGAAGCCTTTTGCTCCCATAAATATTTACAGCCTCAAAAACGTTGTACAGAGTTGGAACTGACTTGAAGGTACATAAACACACACACACAAGGAGACCAATTAATGCCATTATTATTCAAATTTATGCACCAACTGTTAAAGCCAGTGAAGATGATGTTGAAGAATTCTTCCAACTTCTTCAGTCTGAAATAGGTCAAACATGTAATCAGGATGCATTAATAATTTTTGGTGATTGGAATGCAAAAGTTGGAAACAATGAACAAGGATCTATAGTTGGAAAATATGGACTTGTTGATTGAAAATATCCTGTGGATCATATGATAGAATATTTTAAGGTCAATGCCTTATTCATTGCAAATACCTTTTCAGTAGCTTAAAAGGCAACTATTTACCTGGACCTCACCAAATGGAATAACAGGAATGAAGTTGACCACATCTGTGGGAACACACAGTAGATAAGTTCAATATTATCAGTTAAAGCAATGACCAGGGCCAACTGTGAAATAACCATCAATTGCTCATAGGCAAGTTCAGGCTGAAGCTGAAGAAAATTAAAACAACTCTATGAGAGGCAAATTATGACCTTGAGTATATCCCACCTAAATTTAGAGACCATTTCAAGAACATATTTAATGCATTAGACACTAATGACCAATGACCAGAGAGCTGTGGGATGACATCAAGAACACCATACATGAAGGAAACTAAATGGCCACTTACAATACAGGAAAGAAGAAAAAGACTAAAGTGAATGTAAGAAGATACTCTGAAACTTGCTCTTCAGTTTAAGAGCAAGTGAAAGCCTCTGCAAGAAATGATGAAGTAAAAGAGCTGAACCAAACATTTCGAAGGGCAAGTTAAGAAGACAAAAACAAATATAATGAAATGTGAAAACCTGAAGTTAGAAAATCAAAAGGGAGAAACTCAGTCAACATGTCATAACCTGGAAGAACTGAAGAAAAAATTCAAGCCTTGGGTTGCAATATTGAAGTAGTTTATGGGCAAAATATTGAATGACACTGGATGAGACCAGATGCATCAAAAGATGATGGAAGTAATGAAGAGTCATTGTATCAAAAACAATTGGTCAATGCTCAATCATTTCAAGAGGTATCATATGATTGAGAAGTAGTGGTGTTGAAGGAAGAAATCCAAGCAGCACTGAAGACACTGGTAAAACACAAAAATCCAGGCATGGAAACAATACAAATTGAAATATTTCAACAAACTGATACAGTACTGGAGGAGCTTACTGGTGTATGTCAAGAAATTTGGAAGACAACCATTTGGCCAAAATAACTGGAAGAGATTAATATTTTTGCCCATTCCCAAAACAAGTGATCCAATGGAATGCAGAATTAATCAAACAATATCATTAATATCACATAGTAGAATTTTGCTGAAGATAATTATAAAACAGTTGCAATAGTACATTAATAGGGAACTGCCAAAAATTCAAGTTGAATTCAAAAGAGAACATGGAATGAGGGATATCATTGCTGACATTAGATAGATCTTGACAGAAAGCAGAGAATACTTAAAAGATACTTGTACTTTATTGACTGTGCAAAGGCATTCGACTGTGTGGATCACAACATACTTTGGATAAGATTACAAAGAATGGGTATTCCAGAACTCTAAATTTTGCTTATGGACCTGTACGTAGTCCATGAGGCAATCATTTGAACCAGAACAAGGGGATACTGAATGGTTTAAAATCAGGAAAGGTGTGCATCAGAGTTGTATCCTTTCACCATGTTTATTTAATCTATATGCTGAGCAAATAATCCAAGAAACTGAATTACATGAAGAAGAACATGACATCAAGTTTGGAGGAAGACTCATTAATCAGGTACCAACCAGTGCTTATGGCCTATGTCTAAGGAGGTTGTTGTTCATGGAGGTTATTTGAATACATAATTTAAAAAAAAAAAAAAAAGGACACATTTATTTTCATAGGACATAAATATTTGTTTATTGATTTATCTATTATAAATTGAAGAAATTTTATTTGACTTTCAATACTGGTAAAGTTTTCTTCTCTTAAAATGAATACTACTGCTTCTACATATTGCTTCTTTTGTACTTTCCAAAAGTTTTTGATCAAGCAAACTTTACAATAATACTCTGATGTTCTATAAAATGTTAACTCAAACATTTTATACTCTCAGGGACTATGTATTTCAGAAGAAAAAGCAAACTTAAACAGATTAAAATTACTAACTTATATTGAACTCTGGAGCTCTGGTAGCGTAATGGTTATGAATCGGGCTGCGAACCGTAAGGTCAGTGGTTCGAAACTACCAGCTGCTCCGCAGGAGAAAGATGAGGCTTTCTACTCCCGTAAGGATTTACTTCCTCGGAAACCCTGTACAGGGTCGCTATGGGTCAGAACCGACTCGACGGCACTTAACAACAACAACAATTGAACTCTGGAGTCCTGGTGTGGTGCTGTGAGCTAATGTGTCAGACTGCAAAGTCATTTGAACTGCAAGGTCGGTGATTCAAGCTCACCAGCTGCTTCTTGGGAACCCTATACAGGGTTGCTATGGGTTGGAATTGACTTGATGGCACTTAACAACAACATTGAAGCCTACTTGAACCCTTGCTCACTGAACCCTTGGTACTGTATACCAAGCACTGCACTAAACCCTTCGTGCATTTTGTTTTTAATCTCTATGATGTCCATAGGTATTATATATTTCTACAATTCAAATAGGAATATTTTGTTTCTTGTTTTGTTTTGTTTCTTGTATCTAGGAATTCCATCATAGGAATATATATATTTTTTCACATGTTAATACATTTATTTACTAAATGTTTTCATGATTTTTTGGCAACTTAAATTTTTTTAGAAGTTTTTATTGTTTTTTAAACACTGAGGTATATATAATAATTTACACCACCAAAGGGCACATTCTGCAAGTCTGCGTAGGAATATTTTTATGTGGTTCTTTCCAACCATCCAAATCCACTGTTACAGGTCTGAATCATAGTGACCCTATATAGTAGTTTTTCTAAGACTGTAAATCTTTATGGGAGCAGACAGTCTCATGTTTCTTCCATGGAACAACTTGTGGGTTTGAACCACCAAACTTGTGGTTAGATCCCCATTGCCTAACACAAAGCTTCATCCTTGTTGTTGTTAAGTGCCTTCCTTCCAGTCAGTTCCAATTCATAAAAACACTGTGCACAGCAGAACAAACACTGCCTGGTCCTGTGCCATCCTCGTAATTGTTATATTTGAGTCCATTGTTGCTACCACTGTGTCGATCCACCTCCTTGGGGTTCTTCCTCTTTTTTGCTGATCCTCCATTTTTCAAGCATTATGTTCTCCAGGAATGGGTCCTTCCTGACAACATATCCAAAATAGTAGAGACACGTCTAGCCATCCTTACTTCCAAGGACCATTCTGGCTGTATGTCTTCCAAAATCGATTGATTTGTTCTTCTGGCAGTCCATGGTACTTTCAACATTCTTCAAGTGCATGAATTCTTCTGTGTCCATCCTTACTCAAAGCCTAACTTTCACATGCATATGAGATGATTGAAAATGCCATGGCTTGGGTCAGGCGCACATTAGTCCTCAAACTAACATCTTTGCGCTTGAACATTTTAAAGATGTCTTTTGTAGTAGATTTGCCTAATGCAATACATTGCTTGATTTTATAACTGCTGTTTTCATGAACATTGATTATGCATCCAATCAAAATAAAGTCTTTGATAACTTCAATCTTTTCTCCATTTATCAGGATATTATTTATAGCTCCACTTGTGAGAATTTCATTTTCTTTACATTTCTTACTAAAAGCTGTAGTCTTGGATCTTCATCCATAAATATTTCCAGTCTTGTTCACATCCAGCAAGAAGTTGTGTCCTTTGCATATCGCAGGTTGTTGTTGAGTCTTCATCCAATCTTAGAGTCACGTTCTTCTTCATATAATCCAGCTTCTTGTATTATTTGCTCAGCATACAGATTGAGTAAACATGGTGAAATGATACAACCCTAAGCAATGCCTTTCCTGATTTTAAAACATTCGGTATCCCCCTGTCTTGTTGGGACAACTGCTTTTTGTCTATGTACAGGTTCCTCATGCATACAATGTACTGTTATAGAATTCTGTTCTTCATAACATTATCCATACCTTGCTATGATCCACAGAATCTAATGTTTTTACATAGTCAGTAAAACACAAGTAAACATCTTTATGTATTCTCTGCTTATAGCCAAGATCCATCTGATATCAACAATGATATCCCTCATTCCATGTCCTCTTTTGAATGCAGTTTAAATTCCTGAAAGTTCCCTGTCTATGTATTGCTGCAACCATTTTTGAATTGTCTTCAGCAAAATGTTACTTGCATGTGATATGAATGATATTGTTTGATGATTTCCATATTCTATTGGGTCACCTTTCTTTGGAATGGGCACAAATAGGGATCTCTTCCAATTAGTTGTCCAGGTAGTTGTCTTCAAAGTTTCTTGGCTTAGATGAGTGAGTACCTCCAATACTGTATCAAGTTTGTTGTAAAAGTTTGTTGAAACATTTCAATTTGTATTGTGTCCGTTCCTAAAGACTTATTTTCCACCAATGCCTTGGACTTCTTCCTTCAGCGCCATTGGTACTTAATCATGTACCACTTCTTGAAATGGTTGAGCATTGACCAGTTCTTCTGGATTCAATAATCTGGGTATTCCTTTCATTTTCTTTCAATGCTTCCTGCTTCATTTAATATTTTGCTTATGGTGGTGGTGGTGGTTATGTGCCGTGGAGTTGGTTCTGACTAGGGACCCTGTACAGGGTTTCTGAGGCTGTAAATCTGTACCGGAGCAAAAAGCCTCATCTTTCTCCTGCGGAACAGTGGGTAGTTTTGAACTGCTGACCTTGCGGTTCGCAGCTTGATAGAATCCTTCAATATTGCAATTTAAGGCTTAATATTTTTCTTCAGTTCTTACAGCTTGAAAATTACTGACTATGTTCTTCCCTTTTGGTTTTCAAGCACATTCAAGTACTTGACTTTGTCTTCTCAATCTTCCTTTTGGATCTTTTGGTTCAGCTCTTTTCCATCATCATTTTTAAAATCTGTTTCAGCTTCTTTCTGTTCAAGAGCAAGCTTCAGCATCTGTTTTGGTCTTTTCTTCCTTTCCTGCCTTCTTAATGATCTGTTGCTTTCTTCAAATATGGTGCTCTTGATGGCATCCCACAACTCCTCTGGTCTTCAGTTATTAGTGTCAAATGCATCAAATCTATTCATGAAATGATCTCTAAACTCAAGTGGGATAAACTCAAGATTGTATTTTGTCTTTCATGGACTTGCTTCAATTTTCTTTAGCTTCAGCTAGACTGAACTAGCATATGAGCAATTGGTTGTTCCACAGTCTGCACCTGGTCTTGTTTTGGCTGATGATCCTGAGCTTCTCCAGTGTCTCATCCCACAGCTGTAGTCAATTTGATTTCTGTGTGTTCCATTTGGAGAGATTCATGTATATAATTGCAGTTTATGTTGTTGAAATAATATGTTTGTAATGAATATGGTCTTGCAAATTCTGTCATGCAACATCCAGCATCATTATCTATCACCAAAGCCATATTTTCCAACCACTGATTCTTCTTTGTCCAACATTAACAGTCTCATCACCTGTAATTTTCTATGTATCTTGATTGCATGTTTGATCAATTTCAGACTGAAGTAGTTGATAGAATTCTTTAATTTCAACATGCTTGACTTTAGTGGTTGGTACATAAATTTGAATAATTAGCATATTAACTTGTTCCTTGTATGGAAATCAGTATTATCTTATGACAGATAGCATTGTACTTCAAGATAGATAAATTGAAATGTTCTTTTTGACTGAATGTGAAGGCATTTTTTTAAGATATGTTGTTCTCAATGTAGTAAACTGTAAGACCGTCTGAATAAAGATTCTCAATATTAGTCCATTTCAACTCACTATTGATCTTCATGCATTCCATTTCATTTTTGACAACTTCCAAGTTTCCTAGATTCATATTTCGTACCTTCACGTTGTAATTATTAATGGATGTTTATAACTATTTCTTCTCATTTTGAGTTGCTCCCATCAGCATATAACGATCCCAAAAGCCTTGTTCCATCCATGTCATTACAGTCAACTCTAAGTATGAGGAGGCAGCTCTTACCCAATCATATTTTGTGTGCCTTACAACTAAGTGCTCATCTTCCTGCACTATATCAGACAGTGTTCTGCTGCTATTTATAAGGGTTTCAATGAGTAACCCTTACACTAGTCCACCTCACCTTCTTCCTAGTCTGTCTTAGTCCGGAAGCTCTGTTGAAACCTATCCAACATGCGTGACCCTGTTGGTATGGTATTTAAAATAGCTTCCAGTGTCATAGTAACACAGAAGCTATGTACGATAAACTGACAGACAAGTGCTGGCATCACCCTTGTTGTTGTTGTTGTTAAGTGCCATCGAGATGATTCTGACCCATAGAGACCCTGTATAAGATTTCCAAGGAGCACCTGGTAAGCTTGAACCCCTGACTTTATAGTTCAAATGATTTTGCAGTCTGACGCATTAACCCACAGCGCCACATCAGGTGGATGAAAATACAATTTTAGTCGTTTATAAAGAATGAGTAGTTAGTTGTCTTGTAGTAAAGCAAAACATAGAATATGGACAATTAGATAGTTAATAACTAATTGATTAAATGAATTCCAAGTCAATATTAATAGCAATTTCTCTATTACAATACTGTTCTTTATCAAAACCCATACATTTACTTTTTGAAAAATATTTTAAAACTAGTCAAAAAAGACCATTTGTAACAAATTATTTGAACATTAAGGAAAAGAGTCATAGTTTGTTTGTTGTTTTTTTTTCCATTTTTGATGCATGAAAGGTATTTGAATTATAAAAAAATGAACATTTTGTCGATTTACTATGTAGGTAAATTGTCAGGTTTTGTTGTTTTTGCCAAGGACTGTCAAGTCAGCTCTGACTCATGGCAACCCTATATAAATTTCTGAGGACTGGCTGTGGAGTTTGAACCACTGACATTGTTGTTAGCAGTCCAATGCTTATCCTATAGCACCACACCAGGAATTTCAGGTAGCCCCCCTAAAATGATGGTCATGTTATTTTATTTTCATTATTCAAACTCAACTCCACTTCCAACTTTGACAGTTTGTTGTGAATCTGAACAGTTAAGTAGGTCAGAAGTAAAAGAGCAGATCCATTAAGTTCTACCGTATCATTGGCTGTCAGGTAGGCCTTGTTATGCTGCCCATCCTCATTTAACTATCCCACAAGATCTCTTAATGAAGTTAAGCCCCAAGTTCACTCTAATAATTCTGTGGCAAGAGTGTGTGCAATGTAACAATTCATCACTTGTCAGGAAGGCACTTCTAGTTTATACATTTAATAAGGGCATCCTCTAGCTTGGTTAATTAGAAGTGAACAGTTTGCATATTTACTAAATGCAGAGTGTCATTGCCACCACGGCCTATTGCCTACATGAATTATTTCTCTATCTGCAATAAACAGCTGGATAATTATTACCGCCATAATCAGATAAATTCCCTCTGTAAGGCTTTTCTTACATGGCAATTCTTTGAACTCATCCAAAGCTGAACAAAATTTATGAACTCCAACAGCTAGGCCACTTTTTCATACCAGGGTGTCCCTGTTCCCTATTTCAAGGACATGTAAAACACCACAGATAGTGTGTAAATAATGAGAATAAATTTGATTTCCTATAGATAATGTTTCAATAGACTTCATTTTAAGACTATTCTGATCTCAGCTAACTAAATGATAGCAATTTAACTTTATCTCACTGTGTCAAGAGGACACACTCTTTAGAAGATTCAGAGAAAATAATGTTTTAGTTTTTAAGAAATAAGTGATTCTGTAATGTTAACTATCTATGTAGCTGGGTTTTTTGTTTTGCTTTTTTTACCTCCTGTAGATTCATTTTATATAAGAGAATACTAGGGTTATGCCAATTACTTAGGTAGAATTTAGCTAATAATGCATGCTAAATTGCCTAACTTAAAACATAGCATGTGCTCTTTGCTTTAAAACGTTGTATTTATTCATAATTAGAAACTAATAATGTAATCCATATAATGCCATTAAAATATGGAATTATATCAACTATTGGGTTGAAATCTTTTAACATTGCTGTATTTGTTTTTGTACAATATACTACCTTGAACAATTTGCTATTTTTTAACTGCTTAAGGGCATGCTATATGAAAAGAAGGAAAATAAGCAGCATTCCTAAGAAGAAATTATTAAAAAAAAAAAGCTTATTAAGTTGGATATGATTTATATATCCAGACACATATTTGTTCAAATACATCTCTTTCCATGATGTCTTTGAGGCAATTTACATGAAGATGTACAAGAAATGTGTAAAAAATATGAAGACCATGGTAAAGGGAATTACAGATAACTCCAATGCTATTAATCAGAGAGTGTGTTTCCCATTTTCAAAAAGGAGAAAATATTACTGCTTTTGCCATGAAACAGTTTTTTCTGTCACTGCTTCTAAAAGAGATTTCACATGTGAGGCTTCAGTGGGAGACATGAGTAATGTGATACACAAAGTCTTCAGTAACTTTCCTTCTTACAGTAAAAGTGTGAATTTCAAGTTCATTTCATTGGAGTGGTCTTTTTGGAAGAAAATAAAAGAAACCTCAAAAAAAAAATAGCAGAAAATGTTACTTGTTTGAATGTAAGGGACAAAAATATGCTGGTTCATGGATTTAGTGTTGTGGTTGACCACCCTTGAGGATTCGATAGATTGAATGCCTTTCACTTTTCTTAGCTGATCTTTTGATTATTGACAGGCGATGAATGAATGATAGTTCATTATCCTCCTTAAAAAAAATTCTATGATAAGGGCCAGGAATGGTAATTTTCATATTACTGACTGAGAGTAGATTCATTTACTGGAAGTCATATGCAACTGTTTGATATATAAACTATAGAAATTTAAATTCTTATGTAATAGAAGATGTATTTAAATTAGTATGAAATTGTGTTAAGAAAATGTAACTATGGCCTTAAAAAATACTTACAATGCTATCCATGGGTTATCTGGCCTTCCTAGTATTTGACCTCTCTAACCATATGACACTGTTAGCTACTTTTTCTCGAATCTCTCTTATAACTTGGATTATTTGACGTTACTTCCTCCTTTGTTTTCTTTCTGTTTCTTATAGTTTATTTTTCCCTTCCTTCACCCTGTTGTTAGGTATTATCGAATTGGCACCAACTCATAGTGACCCTATGCACAACAGAACAAAACACTGCCCGGTCCTGAACCATTGTCACAGTCATTGCTACAATTGATTCCATTGTTGCTGCCACTGTACCAATTCACCTATTGGGGGTCTTCTTCTTTTTCACTGGCCCTCCACTACCAAGTGTGATGTCCTTTTCCAGGCACTGGCCCCTCCTGAACATATGTCTGAAATATGAGAGATAAAGTTTCACTGTTCTGGCTTCTATGAAGCATTCTGGCTGTACTTCATCTTTGTTCTTCTGGCAGTCCGTGGGAATTTTAACATTCTCCTTCAACACCATAACTTAAATGGATTAATTCTTCTATGATCTTCCTTATTCATTGTCCAACTTTCACATGCTCTTGAACACTTTAAAAAGGTCTTGTGCAGCAGATTTGCTTATTGCAATGCATCGTTTGATTTCTTAACTGAGTGTTGATGGTTGATCTGAGCAAAATGAAGTCTTTGACAACTTTAATCTCTGCTCTGTTTATCTTGATGCTGTGTATTGGTCCAGTGGTGAGGATGTTTGTTTTCTTTTCATTGCAGTTCAAGCCATATCGAAGACTGTGGTCTTTGATCTTTCTCATTAAATATTTTAAGACCTCTTTGCTTTCAGCTAGCAAGGTTGTGTCCTCTGCATATCACAGGTTGTTAATGAGTCTTTTTCCAATCCTGATGCCCCATTCTTCTTCATATAATCCATTTTCTCAGTTTATCAGCTCAGCATACAGACTAAGTATGGTGAAATAATACAACCCTGGCACACGACTTTCCTAATTCTAAACCATTCAATGTCCCCTTGTTCTGTTCAAACAGCTGCCTCTTGGTCTATGTTTGAGTTCCTCATGAGCACAATTAAGTGTTCCAGAATACGCATTCTCTGCAATGCTGTTTCCATAGCTTGTCATGATCCATACAATCGAAAGCCTTTGCATGGTCAATAAAGCAGTGATAAATATCTTTCTGGTATTATCTGTTTTCAGTCAAGATCCATCGGACATCAGCAATGATATCCATTGTTCCATGTCCTCATCTGAATTCAGCATGAATCTCTGGAAGTTTCCTATCAATGTACTGTTGCAGCCATTTTTAAATTATCCTTAGCAAAATTTTACTTGCATGCTATATTAATGATACTGTTTGATGGTTTTTCCATCCTACTGAATTACCTCTCTTTGGAATGGGCACAAAATGGATCTCTTCCAGTCAGTTGGCCAGGTACCTATCTTCCAGATTTCTTGAGTAAGAGATGAGTGAGTGCCTCCAGTGCTGCCTCAGTTTGTTGAACTATTTCAGTTTGTATCCCATCAATTGCCGGAGCCTTATTCTTTACCAATGCCTTCAGTGCACCTTGAACTTCTTCCTTCAGCATCATTGGCTCTTGATCATATGCTACATATTGAAATGGTCAAACATCAATCATTTATTTTTGGTTCAATGGCTCTGAATTCTTTCTATCTTTTTTTGATGCTTTCTGCATCATTCAATATTTTGCCCACACTCAATATTGTAAGTCGAGGCTTGAATTTTTTTCTTCATTTCTTTCAGCTTGAGAATTGCTGAGCATGTTCTTCCCTTTTGGTTTCTAACTCCAGGTATTGGCACACGCCTTTCATCATAATATTTGCCTACTCACCTCTCTGTTACTTGGTTTTCAATATTAGTGTTTGATTCACTTGCCTTTTCACTCTGCATGCTGTGGACAGTATCTTCTACTTCTGTGACTTCTGCTACCACTTATATTCTGATGCTTTCATAAATGTGAATATTTTTCAGCCCAGAATTCTCTCCTGATTATCATGACCATGTACTCAAATGCCTGCTAATATTGCCACTTGGATATCCCATGACCACCTCAAGCTGAGTATGTTTCTATATAAATTTTTTATTTTCTAAAATGTCTTCCTCTTCTTAAGGAAATGTAGCTGCATTTAGGCACTCAAACCAGAAACATGGGATTTATTTTAATATGTCTTTCCCCCCATTCTACTGGTGACGAAGACTTAACAATTCTTTGTCTAGTTCTGTTTGTATCTGATGAATTCTCCTTATTGCTACCATAACAAACTTTCTGAAAGTAAAAATCCGATCATGAAGATGTGTTGCATTTTCTTCTCGTAAAGGTTCTATAATTAAAAATGATTTGTTGCTGCTATTATTATGTGTCCTGACTCATAGTGACCGGACTTTATTAAGTAGTATAAATAGGATAGGATTTTTTTGGTCATGCATATGAAAGAGATTTATAAAATCTGTTGTAAAGAAACTATTTAATCAATAGTTTCTCCAGATGCATTAGCTGTTTCCTGAAGGTACATGTGGTGCTTGGCTTTCAAATATGTTGATGTCTTTCAGTGCTATGTTACTGTTGCTTTCTAATCACATCAAAGGCAGTTTAGAGACATCCCTGTTCCACAATGAATGGATTGAATGCAAAAGTAGTAGCAATGATCTTTTTTTAAAAATGAGGTTAATATATTTTAAATGAGAGTTAATGTGTGATTTTTGAGTAGGCAGAAAGTAAATGATATCATGCAATTCTTTTCATATAAAATAGGACCTTAAGCTACTTTAGCTCTGAATTCTATCCAAAACATAAATTCAGTAGATTAGAGTACTCCTGAACCTTTATGAAGGCATGCAAGCGAGAGAGAATATGATGTGCCTCGGTAGAATAGCTACCAGGTGATGTCTCAACGTCACCATCTGAAAAGTCATTTCAATTCACAAAGAACAGGAACCTTGTTCATATTACCTGCCCTGTTACCAACCTCACTGGGTGTTTTGAAGATGAATTAATAGCTAAAAGCCCTTTGAAACTTTGGAAAGTAATGCCATATGCAAGTAAATTTTATTATTTGCCTATTGTTACACTTAGCACACTGATACTCTGAATTATTTAAATTTGTATATATTATATACAATTCGAATCCTTTTTACAGCAATGATACAGAATAGTAAAAAGGAAGTATATTTATACTGCAATATGTGCATGATTTTAGAAAGAATGCTATAAAAAAAAATCCTTAAGTGGATTTAAAAGAGTCAGAAGAAGAAGAAAAAGAAAAAAAGATTTTCATGAATGATCTCTGAATGGAGTCTTATTGCTTTTTCAAATCATGCAAAGTAGGTAAATGAAATAATGGAGCAATTGGACTATTCTTTTCAATGTTCAGAGTGAAGTCATGGAATTGTAATTTTAGAACATCATCTATTATCCTCGTTTTTACTTTTTCATTCTAAAAATACCTAGTCTATAGGCATACATTTGCTAGTATTACCCTTAGAGAGCCCATTCACCCATGGCCAGAAAACTATGGTTCTGTTCTACATATCTGTCCCTTCCGCTGTTGATGACCAAAGTCTACAAAAGAGACCAAGTCTACAAAAGAGAGTTTCTTGTTATTGAAAATACCGTGGCTTAGGTCAGGCACACCTTAGTCCTCAAGCTGACATCTT
>NW_006408651.1:1803185-1836577 GCF_000296735.1 Chrysochloris asiatica
CATCAGTCAAAACAAGGCCAGGGGCAGACTGTGGAACAGACCATTCAATTGCTCATATGCAAATTCAAACAAAAGCTGAAGAAAATGAAAACAAGTCCACGAGTGCCAAAATAGGATCTTGAATATATTCCACCTGAATTTAGAGATCATCTGAAGAACAGATTTGATACATTAAACACTAAAGGCCGAAGACCAAAAGAGTGTGGGATGATATCAAGAACGTCATACAGGAAGAAAGCAAAAAGTCATTAAGAAGACAAGAAAGAAGGAAAAGGTCAAAATGGAAGGACAGGTGTGCTTTAATAGAAACATAGGAAAGAAGAGTGTGTGATGGGTCATGTGGGCACAAGGTGGGTACAGGAACAGAACCATATTGTTTCCTAAATCTTCCTTAACATCAGCAATTCTCTTTTAAACTACCTTCTTTCTTAAAGAGCTGGTAGTGTCGTGGGTACAAGTCCAGTTGCTAACCTCAGGATAGCAATTTGAAACTACCAGCCATTCTGTAGGAGAAAGGTAAACCTTTCTGCTACCATAAAGATTTACAGCCCTGGAAATCCTTTGTAGGGTTGCTGTGAGTTGAACTGACTCCAAAGCACACCATCACCACCATCACCTTCTTTCTAAAACATCTGAGCAAACTCTTCTGGACCCCACATTCCTGACCCATCTTGGTGTAGCTCTGTGGGTTAATGCGCTGGACTGCAAAGTCAGTTTGAACCACAAGGTCGGCTGTTCAAGTTCACCCCTGCTCCTTGGAAACCTTAAACAGGGTCGCTATGGGTCAGAACCGATTCAAGGGCACTTAACAATAACAATCTTTTTGCTAAGAACCGAAAAGCAGAATTCCTGACTCCATTCTTATGTACTGAGAGTGACTTAGGGAAAAAGCCAGCTGACTAAACAAGAGAATCCATTGGGAGCCAGGATCCACTGGTTCCTCCCAGCTAGACTGCATGCATATGAGTGGGAAGAAATCAAGACCACATCCCCAGGAATGCAGAAGCAGGGGCTTGTAACAAAATGGAGTATTGATTCAGAATTTATATCAGCCATTTTATTATGCCAAGCACCACAGTTTTAGAGTCTTACTATCATATTATTGTCATTCATATATGTAACCATCCGTACTCTGACAGTTGTTGTTAAGTGCCATCGAGTCAGTTCCAATCCATAATGACTCTATATAGGGTTTCCGAAGAGTGGCTGCTGAGCTTGAACCACAGACCTTGCAGTTCATACCAACTTTGCAGTCCAGCGCAAAGTTGCAGTGCTACACCAGGACAGTAGAATAGATTCTGTGAAAACAATCTATGTCAACTTAATGGTTTTACTCTATAGACTTTCTTTGTAATATGGATCTTATAATTCATTAAATGCATGGATAAAATAGACACAGTCCTTACTTTTATACAGTTTGCAATCTACTCGGGGAGACATATATTAAATTAGCAAATTATCCATAAATATATGATCATAAATTTTATTAAATATCAGGGCAAAAGATAAATGCAAAACTATGGTGTTATACAAACCCAACTCACTGTTACTGAGTCCATTCTGACTCATAAAACCCCGTGTAGGGTTTCTGAGGCTGTAAATCTTTCCAGGAGAAGAAAGTTTCATCTTCCTCCTCTATGGAGCAGCTGGTGGGTTTGAACTGTCCAAATTGCAGTTAGCAGTCCAGTGCTTATCCTACAGGCCACAAGTGGGGATATCAGAGGAGAAATAATAGAAATTGGTGTAAAGGGAGTTCAAGACAGAAAATACTATCCATATGAAGGTCTCGAGGTAGACATAAATGGTTAACTTTGGTCTGGCCACTGAAATAGGCCATTGTAACTAATGCGTAGTTGTGTGGTGGAAAGATGGCATGAAGTGAAATAAGCGAAATAAATAGGAACTGATCTTTAGAGGCCTCTCAAATTTATATTGTTATTTTCATTGTGCCAATTATGTTTTAAGCATTTTTTTTCCAGTTCCAGTCTCAATTTTTATACATCAGTGTGATATACATTCACATTTTTTTTATCTACTCCAAAAATATCAAGGGGAAAGCATATTTCAAGGAAAAGAGGAGATCTGTGGCTACACATGTGAAATTCTATATAATTTATGTTCAGACAAAGCTACTCAGATATAATCTTATAACCTGATAATAAGAGCGGTGACAGTTCATTTAAATTATTAACTTACTCCTGAAGAGAACAGTTTATTTTTTTATTTTGTGTGCTTTGGAAAAATAATATTAGAATATTTAAAGTTACCATGCCAGAAGAAAACCTATCAATATTTAATTAAAATACTGGATTGGATAAAAATGTATGATGTGATACAGTGTTGTTGTTAAGTGCCATCTTGTTAGTTCTGACTCATAGCAATCCTGTATAAAGTTTCCGAGGCTGTAAATCTTTGTGGGAATCTTTCTCCTGTGGAGTGACTGATGGGCTCCAACCGCTGACATTGTGTTTCACAGTTCAGTGCTTATCCTACAGCGCCACTGGGCTCTTACAGTAAAGTGGTTAAACCCATGGACTTAGGAGTCTTAACTTGAATTCAAAGCCTACCTCTGTACTATTTAGCCGTGGGAGTTTGAGTAGAGATTTGACCTCTCTTAATTTACTCTAGAATTTGTAAAAGGTGATGTCTAGTCCTATGTGAGGTAATGCATATGTATTAGTTAGGAACTTCTTGGGAGCAGAACATAAGGCAAAGATTAAAGTGCTGAAACTTCATTTGAGTAGATCAAGCCCAGGGCTGTGTGGGTGAGGAAAAGCATTATGGCAAGTATCACAGAAGGAAATCAATTCAAACAGCAAATTGGTGTAGGATTTTTTTGGGAACGTTATTGAGAATAACATCTCAAGGGGAGGTAAGCAGGAGGGCAGGGAGAAGTTGAACTGTGTCAGAAGTCTCAGACAATCTGAGGTGAATCTGGACCTCACATTCTCCTTAGTTGTTGTTGTTATGTGCCACCGAGTCAGTTCCGACTCATAGTGACCCTGTGTACAACAGAACGAAACACTGCCGGGTCCTGGGCCAATCTCACCATCATTGCTATACTTAAGCCCATTGCTGCTGCCACTGTGCTATTGGACGTCTTCCTCTATTTTGCTGATTCTCCATTTTACCAAGCATATCTCCTTAGAGTGGTCCCAAATTGAAGCAAAGTACTGAGTCTCTGTTCTCCTTCAATGCTCAATCATTGGATGTGGGGCAGGGGTGAGTAAACATTGGGCAGGGGAGCTAATATTTTTCAGAAAGATACAGCTGGGTGTAGTGTGCAGTCAACACCTCTGGCAGCTGGCGGATTTGGTGTCTTGTGCTGTGGTAGGAAAGTGGCATGATGGGTTACTACTGATGACTGCTTCACACAGAGTCCCAAAGTGGCTCAGCAGGTATGCCTGTGATCATTAGGCACACAGGTGTTCTTCAGGTGTGCAAGCAGCACTTTATGGAGGGCAGAAGAAGGGGAAATTTATCTGTATAGCTAGTTCCCTTATGCTTCCCATTTCCCACTTAAGAAGCCAGATTCCCTGGTCTGCATTGTAAAACTTTATCCAAGTTTGCCCAGGTCAAGAGTGAGGAAGGAAGATGCCTTAAAAAGAATTTGAGAAAACATAAAATATTTTATCCAGTTGAGTAAAGTAAGTGTCCTAGTACCTGGCTCATAGTAAACCTTCAGTAATTAATTAGCATTACGTTGTTGTTATGTGCCACTAGTCGGTTCCGACTCATAGCAACCCTATACAGGGTTTCCAGGGAGTGGCTGATGAGCTTGAACCACCAACCATGTGATTGAAAATGACCTTGCAGTCCGCACTTTACTATATGCCAGAGGCTTTCTGCTCCCGTAAAGATTTACAGCCTCGGAAACCCTGTACAGGGTCGTTATTATTTGCAACTGACTCCACAGCACATCACAATGACAGCAACAAACAACTCAGTACTTATGGGAGCACCATGGCTCCAAAGATAAGCACTGGACTGTGAACCACAAGTTCCGCGGTTCAAGCCTGTCAGCCACTCCAAGGGAAGATGAGGCTTTCTGCTCCTGCAAAGATTAGAAAGCCCTGAAAACCCTGTACAGGATCACTATGAAGCGGGACCGACTCAAAGCAATTAACAACAACAGCAACTCAGTACTTTACATAGATTAATTTATTTGATTCTCAAGATAGCTTAATGAGAAAGGTACCAATATGAGTATGTTTGTATTTGACAGAAGAGGGTATTGAGGCTTTATGGCCAGTAAATAGCACAGTGTTGTTCTTGTTAAGTGCCATCGAGTCGGTTGCGACTTTGTATAGAATTTTCGAGAAGCGGCTGGTGAGCTTGAACTGCCGTCCTTGAGGTTCAAACCGACCTTGCAGTGCAGCACATTAACCCACAGCTCCACATCAGGACTCTAAATAGCACAGTAGAGAATTTAAAAGCAAGTGGAGAATTTAAAGCTCACCAGCTGTTCCATGGGAGAAAGATGTGGCAGTCTTCTTCATTAAAGATTACAGCCTTGCAAACGCTATGGAGCACTTCTGTTCTCTCCTATAGAGTGCTGTGAGTTGGAATTGACTTGAGGGAAATGGGTTTTGTATCCTGTATATATCACAGCACCCCCTTGCCTTAAAAGATAGAAATAAGAAGAATACCTGAAATGGCAAATATGTTAAAAAAAAAAACCTGAAAGTATTTGTAAATACTTTTTTTTTAAAAGTGTCTCCAAAGTACTATATTTCTAAAATTCTAGGATTAAAAAATAAATCAATTAAAATTTTTTGAAGCAGACCCTAGTTAGAATAATTTCCATCATTAGATTTAAAGGGGAACATAATGTTTATTATAATTTTCACTACAGGTTTATAGTTTTGGTTTCACACTGATCTGTATCATCAGCCATACTGATGTAACTAAAACTTGTATATCAAAGATAAATAATTTATTCAGCTTTTCCTACTTTCAGCCAAGTCTATTTAACAAATATATACCAGAGGTGATAAACACATTTACACACTCTCAACTAACTAATTTAGGACACTGAGGATTACTTTCTTTTGTGAATTTACAAATCTTGTGTTTTCAGGTTATCACAGATAAGTTTCTTGTATACTATCATGTTTTTAGTTGTTGTTTTCTTTTTATTTGAGAGGTGGGGAGGGAGTAGTTTTTTCACTTTCTCCTGTGATTACTGTCTATTCTGGAACCCAACAGCCATCTACTTATATTCTAGTTTTAGCTCTCCTTGTCCTGTTCCCCAAGTGCAAGTTGTTTTTTATTTTGTATTTTCATAGCCTGAAGATGGATTGTTTTTGCTACTTCAAATAACTTACATTTTTTATTTTGTAGTTAAGTTCTGTGCATTTTCTTTTTACCATATGTATATATATATGTATATTTGCTGTAAACTGCTATGTAGTCAGTTCCAACTCATAATGACCCTGTATAAGGTTTCTGCGGTGCTGCTTGTGAGTTTGAACCACCAGCCTTGTGATTCACAGTCCAGTGCTATTCCTATATATAAATATGTATATATATGTTTCATTTTATATATATATATGTTATTTTGTTGTATAAAATTTTCTGATGTTCATTAAATCACTTATAAAGTTCTTTGTAGATCTGTTATTTATTTTTGTAATTGCTTAGAAATTATTGTACTTCTTTTTGGAGTAATATAAAATTGTGAAGGTACATTTCAGACTTTTTAAAAAGTAATATTTCATTGGTTATTTCAATTTATTTTAAAGGTTTATAGGAGACATTATAGAAAGAATATTAATTTTTAATATAATACTCAGAGTAAGAATTCAAATTAATAATGAATTCACTTTTTAATGTAACATATGATTGTTATTTTTTCTAGTAAAACTACTCATTTATACGTATGTAACTGCCTTGAAATTTGTACCTTAAGGACAAAGAAAGGTCACCAATTCCTCTAACTCCTGGTTCTTTGTCAAAAATGGACACAGTTAATGAGGTTTGTTTGGTACAGAACAAATTCTCAGACACAGATAGAGATCCTTTCAATGGAAACAAATTTGTTTGGCTTTACCAGGTTACTTAGCGATTAATAATAGCCTTGGGATGCAGGTCAGGAAGGTCATTGTACCAGCTTGCCAACACAATCTAAATGTGCAGCTAGCCCAGTTCTGTGGGTGCAGAAGCCCCCCAAACACCACGGATAAAGTAAAACGGCCTCTTTTCTGACTCCTTTTTTCATATTAATAAGCAATTTTCCAGAGAAATGTGGCAAAATGGGGGCCATGCCACTCCAAGTAATTCATTTATTTTGCAATTTAATCTTATGTTGAAAAAAATGAGTGTGCTGCAATAGCATAGCATGGTGATTTTTAAACGTCAGTGTGCTTCATAAGTAACCTTGTATGAAGTATTGTATGAGTAGCCTTTTAACAGAAAATTGCAACAGAAATATTTCTAGAGATTAAAGTGGGTATGAGAACCTTTTTTATTTTTGGAATTTTTCATTCTCCACTGATATCTTTGAGGTAATTGCTCAGATGACTTACTTAAATTTTTATGCATGGTACTAGACACTAAGTTATTTATCTACCAAAAAAAGGGGGGGATGTGCAATTTCAAAAAGATTATTTTAACATAAGTATTTAAGTTTGTCCTTCAGAAGATATAAGCTGGTTATTTTTTCTGTATTTTCACATATTTTTCTATTTAGAATGTGTTTTTCAAATAGCATATATTTTTTATCTTACTTTAATTTAAATTCTTAGATAATGACACATAAATAATGAAAGGTATGTTTGTTAAAGTATACTTAGAAAGACTGGAACTTATTCAACTAATTTAACTTCTATTCTAATCATTTTTTATAATTGATCATCTTTTAAGACCAGAAAACGGTATGTAATTGAATTAATATTTAAAACTGTGAAGTGAAGTAAATGTGCAATAAATTTTGTGTACTAAACCCCATCATACTTTTTAGGTTAGTCCTTTAGTTAGAAAACAAAATAAATGATATATATGTACATATATATGTATGTAAGGAGCTCTGGCAGTGTAGTGGTTATGAATCAGGCTGCAAATCTCATGGTCAGCAGTTGGAAACTACCAGCTGTTCCATGGGAGAAAGATGAGGCTTTGTGCTCCCGTAAAGGAGTGACCCTGTACAGGGTTTCCGAGGCTGTAAATCTTTACGGGAGCAGAAAGCCTCATCTTTCTCCCGCAGAACGGCTGGTAATTTTGAACTGCTTAGCTTGTGGTTCACAGCCCGATTTGTAACCACTATGCTACCAGAGCTCCTTAAAATCAAATTTAAAGAAAAATCAGAAGTTGAGATGTTTTCTTGGGATAAATATTTGTTGCAAATAGCTAACCTTTAGCCAAAGAAATTGATAATGTAGTAATTAATTTACTTTGCATTTGATTATGAGAATTTCTCCAACTATTGACTTAATTATGATATACAGGGATTTGATTTTTAAAGTTTAATCAATTGAAAGGTCACTTAGATGCTTTTTAGAGACTGCAGAGATCATGTAGAATATGCTGGTGAGATATATTACACCACTAATTTTTATGGATATAGGTAATGATTGCTGTTCAAAAAATTTGCCTGATTTTCATCAATGAAAAAAATGAAATGTTAGCAGATTTTTGCTACCATAAGTAACTGCAGACTGTTGCGATGCAGGGAAGCACTAGAAGAGTTTGCAGAGATGAAAGAAAAAGAAGAGAGGAAGGCCGACCTCGAAAGGGAAGAGAAGAAAAGAGATTACCAAGCCCGAAAGATGCATTACCTCCTCAGCACAAAGCAGGTTGGTCTACCTGTCCCTGACAGCTCCTGTAAGCCACTTGGGCCTCTTGACTGACAGAGATAAACTAGCAGGCTGAATGGGACATGACTTGTTGAAAAGATACCGCAGTGACACCACTACTGTGAGTTCAATTTTGTGCTTGTCTGTAGGCTTGCTCAGGCACCATGACTCCCTATGACAGCAGCTGCACAGAGGCTGAGGCTGCGGCGCTGGCAGAAATGTCCCCGTCAGTAGCGTGATCTGCTATGTGATAACACAACAAGAAGGGCATAACCGCACTTTAAACAACTCATTTTGAGTGCCTTATTATTGTGTTGTGAATTGATCAGGAACTATCAAGGTATTAAGCTGAGGTGGCTTTCACGTATTTCTTTTAATTGAGCTAATGCTGAGATTAAAACTATTCCTCAACCCCTTCAGAAGTTTTTGTTGGGAAGTTTTCAGGTAAAGCTTTGAACAAAATTGTTTCTGCAGTGTACCTTCCACTTCCATATAGAAATGTAAATGTGGAATTTGGGCGCAGTAGGTTGAGCACTGGACTCAAGGTCGTTTGAATCACATGATCAGAAACCCTATGGGTCGCTATGAGTTGGAACCGACTCAGTGGCACAGCACTTAATGACAACAACAAATTTACTTTACTTGTCAGAATTACAGATTTTGGCCTGATTGCTAATAAAGAATATATTGCATGTATTTATTCTACTCAAATAGAAATGTGGTTATAAAAGCTTGAATTTGGGAGTTGAGATGTGCTCATTATTTGTTTTTAGTAAGATGTTTATTTATTCTTTCTCAAAAGCTTTCAAGCCCACTCTCATGGGTTCTAGCCCAGAGCAACATATCCAGATGCCTTCAAATGTGGGCACATCAAGTCTCAGGGCTGGAGATGAGGATGAGACCCCAAAGTGGTTGTCACTCTTCTTGTTATTGAGTGCTATGAAGATGATTTTTGATACAACCTCATGTGGCAGAGTAGATGACCTCGACTTCATCTGACAAGTATTATGGAAGAAGATCTTGAGGCTTGAGGGCATTTTTCTTACAGACACTCTATATGTGTATGTTCAGATCTCCAACTTTGTGGTTAGCAGCCAAGTACTTAACTGTCATGTCACCAGGGGTCCTGATGCCATCCAAACTAAAAACTCTTATTAACTACTGGTTGGTTATGCACATTTGAATCAAAGTTTCCTATGCTAGTTTCAACATGGTTGTCCAAATAATACTTTGCAATAATGGATCACTATCGTAATATTCATTTGGATTTGTACAGTTGGGTTAGTTCATTTAATACAGGTGGCAAAAATATTATGTGACTGGTTGTAGACACAGAGCTAAGTAATAATTGATCTGACTCTCAAACTGAGACCATTCTACTGTAAATTCTTAAATAATAATATAAAGGAAAAATTTAAAAATCAAAAGTCATGGTATTTAGAATGATAAAATCCATAACAGTGTGAAAATGTTTTTACATATACATATGTCAAAAGTTCCTTGTAAGAAAATTAAAAAAAAAAAATCAGTTACTAACAAATAGCTGATGCAACTAAAAAGCCATTAACCAAAAAATCCAAACCCATTGCATTCTAGTAGATTCCAACTCATAGAACTCCTATAGAACAGAGTAGAAGTGTTCCATAGGGCTTTAAGACTGTAATCTTAATGAGCATGTTATTAGAAGGGACCATTACCTGGAGAAGAACATCATGCTTGGTGAAGTCGAGAGTCTATAAAAATGAAGAACATTAAAGAGATGGATTGACACAGCATTGGCAACAATGAACTAAAAAACAGCAAGATTGTGAGTACAGCCCCAGACCAGGCAGTGTTTCATTCTGCTGTACATAGGATCTCTATGAGTTGAAAACAAACTCAACAGCACTTAACAACAGTGATCTTTACTAAAAGCAGACTGTCACATCTTTCTCCTACTGAATGACTGGTTAGTTCAGCCTTTTAGTTAGCAGCCAAGAGCTTAACCAATGACCCACTGGAGCTCCTGAAGGTGCTACTTGTTGTTTTGTTGAGTTGTCAAGTTAGTTCTAACTCATAGCGACCCTTTACACAACAGAATGAAACACTACCTAGTCCTGTGTCACCCTCACAATGTTTTATGATCTTTGAGTCCATTGTTGCTACCACAGTATCAATCTATCTTGTTGGGGGACTTTCTCTTTATCTACTTTACCAACCATGGTGTCCTTCTCCAGGGACTCATCCCTCATGACATGTCCCAAGAATGAGAGACAAAATCTCATCATTCTCGTTTCTAAGGAATATTATGGTTATACTTCTTTTAAGACAAATTTCCTTTTCTTCTGGCACGTCATAGCATTTAAAAATATTTATAATTTAGATACATCGATTCTTCTGTGATCTTCCTTACCAACTTTCACATGCGAATAAGGCAATTGAAAACACCATGACTTGGGTCAGGAGCACCTTAATCCTTAAAGATTTCTAGCAGCAGATTATCATAATGCTATGCATCGTTTGATTTTTTTTACTGCTGTTTCATGATTTTTTTACTGCTGATTGTGGATCCAGGCAAAATGGAGTCTTCAACAACTTCAGTCTTTTCTCACTTAACCATGATATTACCGTGTTGGTCTAGTGTGATGACTTTCATTTTCTTTATATTGAGGTGTAACCATACTAAAGCCTGTGATTTTTTATCTTCATCAGTAAGTATTTCAAGATCCTCTTCACTTCCAGTATCTAAAGTTGTGTCATGTGCATATTGCAGGTTGATAACGAGTCTTCCTTCAACCCTGATGTCACTTTCTTCTTCATATAATCCAGTTTCTCAGATTATTGAATGGTTACAACCCTGGAGCACACTTTTTCTGATTTTAAATCATTCGGTATTCCCTTGTTCTATTGTAACAACTACCTTCACTTTGTTATCCATAATTTGTTATGATCCAAATAGTGAAACGCCTTTGGATAGTCAATAAAGCTCAAGTAAGCATCTCTCTGGTATTTTAGGCTATCAGGTAAGATCCATCTGACATCAGTAATGATATCTCTCATTTCATGTCCTCTTCTAAATCCAGCTTACAGTTCTAGTAGCTCCTGTCAGCATACTGCTGTAATCATTTTTAAAAATTATCTTCAGCAAAATTTTACTTGCATGTGATATTAATGATATTGTTAGATGATTTTTGCATTTCCTTGGGTCATCTTTCTTTGGAATGGACACAAATATGGAGCTCTTTCAATTGGCTGGCCAGGTAGCTGTCTTCCAAATTTCTTGGCATACACAAGTGAGCACCTTGAGTGTGGCAACAGTTTGTTGAAACATTTCAGTTTGTATTTCATTGATTCCTGGAGCCTACTTTTTCACCAAAGCCTTCAGTACATTGAACTTCTTCCTTCAATAGCATTGGTTTTTGTTCATATGACATATCCTGAAATTGTTGAACAATTTTATCGACCAATTCTTTCTACTACAGTGACTATGTTTTCCTTCCTTCTTTTGATATTGCAAGTTTAGGCTTGAAGTTTTTTCTTCAATTCTTTCAGTTTGAGAAATACTGAGTGTGTTCTTCTTCTCTTTTGATTTTTTGACTTAAGGTCTTTGCACATTTCATTATAATACTTGATTTTGTTTTCTCAAGCTGTCCTTTGAAATTTCCTGTTCAATTCTTTTACCTCCTCCTTGCTTCCAGTTGCTTTCACTTCTTTATCCTCAGGAGCAAGGTGATACTGGTGGTGGTGGTGGTGATGCTGTGCTGTAGCAACCCTGTATAGCGTTTCCAAAGCTGCAAATCTTTACAGGAGAAGAAAGCCTCATCTTTCACCTGCAGAGCACCTGCTAGACTTGAACTGCTGACCTTGTTGTTTGCAACCCAACACACAACGTATTAAGTTACCAGAGCGCCTTAAAGTGCTACTAGTATTCTTAAATCTTTAAAATTAATATTAATGGGTTTTTTTAAAGTGCAGTTGTTTATTTTGATCAAGCACAACCTTCTTTGTACTATAACTTTCTCATTAGAGTTCAAATTGTGATATTTATATTTATTTTGGAAAGTGTAATAGTGAAAGAAGATTCTTGGAAGTACAGTCAAGTTAAACATTGAGCTCCTAAGTGAAAGGTTGGTGACTTGAACCCACCAGCTGTTCCCAGGAAGGATGATGAGGCAATCTGTTTCCTAAAATGTACAGCCTCAAAAACCCAACGAAGCAGTCCTACTCCATCCTTTAGGGTCACTGTGAGTCTGAATTGAAACGATGGCAGTGGATTTTTTTTTGTTTTTTGTTTGTTTTTATAATACAGAGAGCAAATGAACACACCTAACTGAAATTTTGGAAACCTCTGTTTTCTCTAAGGACATATAGGTATAGAGTGGTTGTTAAATTCTGTCAAGGTGGTTTGGACTCATAGCGACCCTGTATAAGGTTTTCCCAGGCTATTAAAGCCTTTATGAGAGCAGAAAGCCTCATCTTTCTTCCATGGAGCAGATAGATGGTGGGCTCAAACCATGGACCTTGTAGTTTGCTGTCCTGTGCTTATTCTATGGTGCCACTGTGCTCACAGGTATAGAGTATGAAATAGAATAATATAGAAAATCCATAGAGACTCAGTTGTTCTACTAATAAAAATAATATAACACAACCATCTATGGAAGGAGCCCTGGTGGCCTAGTGGGTTAGCATTGGGCTGCTGATCACAAGATCAACAGTGTGAATGCACCAGCCACTATGCCAGAGAAAGAGGTTTTCTGCTCTTGTAAGGATTGTAGTTGTTGTTAAATGCCATCGAGTCAATTCCGACCCATAGCAACCCTGTATAGGGTTTCCAAGGAGCAGGTAGTGAGCTTGAACCACCGACCTTGCAGTTCAAATGACTTTGCAGTCTGGCGCATTAGCCCACAATGCCACCTCAGGGTTTCCAAGGCTGAATTATGGTGTTGGAGGAGAATATTGAAAGTGCCATGGACTGCCAAAAGAACCAATAGATATGTTTTGGAAGAAGTGCAGCCAGAGTGCTCCTTGGAGGCCAAGATGGCCAAACTTTGTCTCTCATAATTCAGACATATTGTCAGGAGGGACCAATCACTGGAGAAGGATATCATGTATGGTAAAGTGGAGGGTCAGAGAGAAAGAGGAAGACCCCCAATAATATGGATTGGCCAAGTGGCAGCATTGATGGACTCAAGTGTGGCAACGATAGTGAGGTTTGCCCAGGATTGGGCAGTGTTTCGTTTTGCTGTGAATAAGGTCGCTATGTGTCACTACCGACTCGATGGCACCTAACAACAATAACAATCCTCTTGTAAGGATTATAGCCTTGGGAACCCTACATAGGGCCTTTATGAGGCAGACTCAACCAGATGGCAGTGGGTTTGGTTTGAAAGGAGCCCTGTGGTACTGTAGATAAGCATTGGACTGCTAAACATGAAGTGGGCAGTTCAAACCCACCAGCTGCTCCTCAGGAGCTCCTCTGGTGCTCCTGTAAAGATTTACAGCTTCAGAAACCCTATACAGCATTGCTATGAGTCAGAATGGATTCAACGGCAGTGGGATAGGTTTTGGTAACTATCCATGGAGTGCTGATCATGTGCCAGGCAGTTTGATAGGTTCTTTATTTCTTTAACTACTTTGATTTATTTCCATTTGCATTTAAATTATTCTAATCAAGCATGCAGAGTCCTGGCGTGAAGCTGTGAATTAATGCACCAGACTGCAAAGCCGTTTGAATGGCAAGGTTGGCGGTTCAAGCTCACCAGCCGCTCCTGGGAAGCCATATACAGGGTTGCTATGGGTTGGAACTGACTCGATGGCACTTCACAACAACAATAAAGCATGCATGTAATGTGATACTAATTCAGTTTTTAAGCGAAGTACCTGACTTGACAAACAATTTCACACACTTGACCAGGTGATTTTTCTCGTTGACTTTAAGCAATGTTCAAATCATATGCCCATTGTGTTCTAGGTATGTTTGTGTTTACTACCACAAGCTGCCACTGCTCTATTCCATTTCCTCCCTGTTTATACCAAGCTGGCCACTGGGAATATCAGGGTATATGCAAGTTAGTATAGTAATCCCTCTGACTCTAGAATCCCTGTCATTCAATCACATAATAATTTTTGAGGCACTGTGGTACCAGACAAACAGCATGGGCATCAAGCAGCTGAGTTGGCAGCCTAATTCTTGTAATTATGGTAAAATACTAGATTATCTTGTGTTTCGGAGCCACTGAGTCCATTTGTCCCTCTGTAATGGGAGATACCAAAGCCCAGCTAGAAAGAACCTTATGAGGATTAAATGTAATGTATTTAAAGCAATACCAGTCATTTAATATAATCAGAATTAAACCTGTCAAGTATAAACTAGGAGTCTACATTTTTATTTTCTTCTATTAGTCTTAGCATAAGAAGTCTTCATCTTAGGGTGTCTTTTCTTTGTTTTTGTTTTTTTGTTTGTTTGTTTTTATTTTAGTTATTAATGATAATTAGCTAAAAATCTGTATAGTGGCATTTCCTTCCTGTTTCACACCCAACCTTGTAGACCTGAGGGCATCACAGGGAAAACTGTGTTCAGAAATTACCCCTCTTGGATACCAGCGATTTTCATTTGGATCTAACAAGTTGATATACTTTGTCGCAGTGATCTTAATATTTGATCATAAGGAACTTGAGATAGAAGAACAGCTCTTTGAAAATATGGAGATTTTTGTTACCATGGTATTCTTTTTTTTGTTGTTGGGAGGGCAGGTAGTTACGTAGCAGATAGGGCTGATAATGGTGGGGTTAACACAGTAGAATACAATATCGCCTTCTCATCTGTGTATTTTGATCAGGGAATTTGTTATACTGACAAGATGGTACTGAAAAGTTAAAATGTTTTGTTTCCTATATTCTGAGGTTCACTTCACTGGCTTTAAATCACCATTTTCATAACTCATTCTGCAAATCACAGTTCTAAACTATCTTGATAGAAATAAAACCTGTTGCTGTTGTTAAGTGCTGTGGAGTTAGTTCTGACTCACAGTGACCCTGTATAAGCTTGTATTGCTGACCTTGTGGTTAGTAGTCAAATGCTTATCCTATCCATGCCACACCAGGACTCCACAACAAAAGATAGGATTCAATAAATAGAATGACTGTGAATCTAGACTTTAAAATTCATCCAAAAATTACTTTAAACATGATTTTGAGTGCCCATCATCTATCTGGTACTGGTCTACAACTTTGGAATATAAGACATGAATGACCCTTAGCCACAATGGCAGTTTAATGTGAAGTGTCTTTTTAGGAGAAAACAATAGGAAACTTTCCATTATGGATCATACAGATCCCATATTTTTACACAAATACTGCACATGGTATCTTTTATTTTATTTTGCCAACTCCACCTACCTCACAAGATATTTTTGAAAGCATGCTATGCTAATTTTTTGCATGTTGCTATAAAAATTAGCCTAATATGTTTATGAAAAATATCAAAGGGGAAGGACATATAAGTGCATTACTTGAGTAAAAAATGCACTAGGTGATCTTACTTGGAATTGACATTCATTTAGGATTTTGTTTTATTTTCCTAAGAGTATCTCCTTATCCTGTTTTATTTCCTTAAAAGTTCTTTCCCTAACCTGTAAAACTTAGAGTGTGAAAGGAACATCCTCTGTCTAAGTGTTGTCACTGATTTTCTTAGCACGACTTGGCTGTTGGGGAGAAATTATCCTGTGGATTTTCAGATATTTCTGAGTTGGTTGTTTACAGATTAGTTTCATTGACTTTTAAAGAAGCTTGAATATGTGTGTGTGTGTGTGTATATATATATTATATGTTATTGCCATCAAGTCGGTACTTACAGATATTACATATGTATATGTACTCCTAGTATGGCTCTATAGGATTAGCACTGGACTTCAAACCACAAGGTTGACAGTTCAAACCCACCAGCCGTTCCTTGGAAACCCTATAAAGGGTCACTATGAGTTGGAAAAAAACTCGATGACACTTAAAAAGAAGAACAAGATATACGTATTTAAGGTTCTTCTTTTGAAAGACTATCTCTTTGACTTCCAGGCCTTGAAAGTACTTTTAAAATTCACTATATAAATACCTAAATGTAAATAGTTTTTGTAAGAAATATATCAGGATATAAAACTTTTTGTTTACCTGCTTAAATAATTCTAATAACATTTATAGCAAGAGGACACAGTTTTTACTGATGCTTTTAATAATTTAGAAAGGACATTAATGCAATTTACAGAATATTAATTTTTATATTAAAATGCTCATAGTTCTAATATAGCATAGCTTTTTTGAGTAGAAATAAAAAGTTATTTCAGACAAATACTGCTGCAAAAAGGTAAAGAATTATGTAAGCTAAAATTGTGTTTGTTTATTCAGATGTAGCTAATAGATAAAATGTGTTCTTTAATGATAATTTTAGAAAGATTATACTGATCCACTGTTATATTCCTATACCATTGTTGTTGTTGTTGTTAAGTGCCATCGAGTCGATTCTGACCCATAGTGACCCTGTTTAGGGTTTCCGAGGAGCAGCCGGTGACCTGGCAGTTCAAACGGCTTTGCAGTCTGATGCATTAACCCACAGCACCACACCAGGACTCCATTCATATACCATTAGCAGCATTTTAAAGTCAGTTTTTGGCCAAATTTTTGTTTTTTTCCAGATCCAATTTATCTCTTAAAACAGTTATAAAAACTATTGCTAATTTTTACTAGTGTTAATTATCTCATCTTTATTCAAACAAATATGGTCACACTAATAGGAATTACACAAGTAAATAACTAATATTTCAATGAGTGAATTAATAGACCCCTCAGGGTTTTATTAATTAAAAAGTTCCAGTCATATTAAAACACCTTTTGTATATGTTTATTTCAATCAGAAAGCTGTACATGGAAACTTATTTGCATAAATAATCAATCACCATTTACTAGTAGTAATAAGGTTAATTTGTTGCTACAGACTTAATAGGATTAGTCAATTATGTTTCCCAGAAAATACTATTTGTTATGCAACCCATCACCTGCAAAGCAGAATTGGGTTTTGTGAATGCCTTTATTAAAGGTACACATCAAAAATTCTTTGTCCCTGTAAAAGTTTTATGAAAAGAGAGCTAATTTTAGTTAATTTGAATAAAGTAAAACGCAAACATTGCTTCCATTTGTAAATTTAATTTATGTTTCTGCAAAGATTGATTATTTAATAAAGTTATTTATTTTGATTCAGTTACCAGTCAAACTAAATCTGACATATATAGGACATATTTCCTTTGAAGAAAATCTCATTTGCAGATTTGTTTGATTCCAAATAAACTGGCTCTCATTCCCTTGTCCTTGATGTTAGGTAATAAATTATGTTGTCTGCTCCACCTACTGGTAGACCTATGCAAAAGCCTATTGTTGAATTCATTGAAATGTTAAAATTTTTAAGGATCCTACTGGAGATTTACACCCTCGGAAACCCTGTGCAGGGTCGCTATGGGTCGGAACCGACTCGACGGCACTTAACAACAACAACAACAACTGGAGATCATGAAGACAAATATAAACCCCAAATAGTAAAAGATAAATGTTTGGAAGTATAGATTATTGTGTGGATTTACACACATCAACATCTACCTGACTGGTGAAAATATTACCCTGTTTTTGTTTTAGTAATGTTAACAAGAGGATACAGTAAGTCAACATATTGCATACCTATGTGTATTTTATTATGACTTACAGCATTTAATATTTTGTATATACTAAAATTAAAACTAATATAGAAACAATGAGATTTAATAAAATATTTACATATATTTTTTATTGAAATGATTTTCATGTCATAATTTAGATAATTTTTTTAGTGTTTTTCCTTTAGTGGTTAGTACAAATTTCATATGGACACTGAGAACAATTTTCAGGTATTTATGCCTCTTTAGGAGACCTGATGTGGTGCTGTAGGATGAGCACTGGACTACTAACTGCAAAGTCGGCAGTTCAAACCCACCAGCCACTCCTCAGAAACCCCATACAGGGTGACTGTGAGTTGTAATCAACTCTAAGGCAGTGGGCTGGTGTTTTTTAATGCTTCTTTAAAAAAGACTTCATACTCTAATATTGTTAAAACTTTCTACTGCTTTATTTTTGAGTAAAATAAAATGGTTTCAGCTGCTTCTGAATTATGATACTTTAAAAAATCATATTATATGATGTTTGTATAAGGAACTCTGGTAGTGTAATGGATTATGAGATGGGCTGCTAACCACAAGGTCAACAGCTTGAATCTACCAGTCGCTCCATGGGTGAAAACTGAGGCTTTCTGTTTCTATAAAGGTTTATAGCCACGTAAATCCTATGCAGGGTCGCTATGAGTCAGCTCTGGTAGCATAGTGGTTACGAATCGGGTTGTGAATCTCACAGTCAGCAGTTCAAAACTACCAGCTGTTCCACAGGAGACAGATGAGGCTTTCTGCTCCTGTAAAGATTTACAGCCTTGGAAACCCTATACAGGGTTGCTATGAGTCGGAACCGACTCCACGCACATCACATCACAACAACAACAAAAACAACAAATCCTATACAGGGTATCAATGAGTAGGAACCGAATTGGTGGCACACAATAACCACCACAACTATATTTGTATAGAGCAGAAGTATAGCTGAATTTTGAAATGTAAACTGGATATTGTAGCTGTTAAGTGCCATCGAGTGAGTCGGTTCCGACTTATAGTAACACTGCATAGGGCCTACAAGGAGCACCACACCAGGACTTGATATAATCATAATTAATTAGTCAACTATTAGTATGTACAAAAGTTTATAAGACAAGTCTTACCAGGTGAAAAATTTTATAAATTCAGAATGCATTAATTTTTCCAAAGTATTTATCGCTTTCAATTCTGTTTTCCTGGTATTATAAGTGAGGTGTTTCTATGCCATATTGTTAAATGCTTTCAAGTCAGTTCCAACTTACGGTGACCCTGTACAGGGCTTCTGAGGCTGTAAATCTTTGCTTGAGCAGAAAGCCTCGTCTTTCTCCCATGGAGCACCTGATGGGCCTGAACCGCCAGCCTTCTGGTTCACAGTCCAGTGCTTATCCTACAGAGCCACTGCGCTCCATTATGCCTCTATGGCTTACATAATATTAAGTACTCAATATATGATTATTTGATTTTTCATTTGAAAAGATGAAGTACAGAAAAATGGCAGTTTTTCAGTGTGCACCTGCCATAGTATGTGTATATGTGTCTGTGTGTCATGTGTCTTTTGTCTGTAGTTTATTTGGGAAGCATCTTTGGAGAGACTTATCATAAGGCATTATCCTTAGGCACAGCAATTGTTGGGAAATTCTAGGGTGATGTTAAAACGCAGCCCTATAGTGATTTGAAGGAACATATTTTTAGACCTCTTATAACCACTTCATAACCGATTCATAACCACTACGCTACCAGAGCTACTTCATAGGCACTAGTGAACTGAAATAGACTGTATTGGTTATTTTGAATTGGACAGTCATGTTGTAACATAGTGGTTACAAGTCGGACTGTTAACCTCAAGGTCAGCAGTTTGAAAATACCAGCTGTTTCATGGGAGAAAGATGCGGCTTTCTGCTCCTGTAAAGATTTACAGCCTCAGAAATACTATGCAGGGTTTCTATGAGTCAGAACCTACTCTACGGCATACAACCACCACCACCACCATGGTTTAATATGCTAGGAATGACAAATTGAAGAGGAACAGTGTTGAGTTAATCATCAAAGAAAATTTTGAGATCTCTCTTGAAATACAGTGCTCTCCATGATAGGATAATACCTACACACCTACAAGGAAAACCAGTTAATACAACTATTTTTCAAATTTACACACTGACCATCCAAGCCAATGATGAAAAAAAATCGAAGAACTTTACAAGTTTATTCAGTCTGAAATTGATCAAACATGCAGTTGAGATTGCAGAACATGAGCACCAAACTTTCCTCCTACAGTTCTCTCTTCTAGGTTGGGTTTGATAATCCATTGCAATAGCCACAGAAAACTCAGATACCATACTCACAGTTATGGAGTTTATTAGGGAAGTTAATGGGTTAAAATTCAGGGGCAGAAATGTTCAGGGCACAGTTCTTCCAGTCAGAACAACTTCTCAGCTTTTCCCACATGCAGGTCCCTCTTTGCCTGGGCAATAATAAATGCTCAAATGCACTCCACTGTACTATAAGCTTCAGCCCAAAGACTCTTGGCTTAGATTGATGCGCCAGCAAAACTAGTTCCTCAAGTTAAGTGCCTGGAGGCACCCCATTTGAAAGCAAGCTTCCTGCTGAAAGTTAATCAGTTTTACTTGCTCCATGGACTGGGAAGTCCACTGCTGTCTAATGTTCTGGCTCTTGGTTCTGCTGTTGCTGCTTGATACTTCTGGTGTCACAGCTTTCTGTCCCTCGGTCAAGAACTTTCAGTGCAAAGAGATCTTGGGATCCAAAGGACGCACTCTTCTTTGTGCTTCTTTGGTGGTAGTTGTTTTTAGGTGCCCTTGAGTGGTATGGACTCATAATGACTTTATGCATAACAGAATGAAACACTGCCAAGTCCTGTGCCAAACTCACAATCATTGCTATGCTTGCACCCATTTCCACTGCCACTGTGTCAGTCCTTCTCATGGGGGGGTCTTCCTTCTTTTCCCTGACCCTCCACTTTACCAAGCATGATGTCCTTCTTCAGGGGTTGGTTCCTATTGATAATGTCCAAAGTATGAGATACAAAGTCTGGCTCTAAGGAGCATTCTGGATGTACTCCTTCCACACTGATTTGTTTGTTTTTTTGGAAATCCATGGTATTTTCCATATTCTCCTAGAACACTGTGACTCAAATGCATCAATTCTTCTATGGTATTCTTTATTTATTGTCCAACTTTCACATGCATTTGAGGCTATTGAAAATACCTCAGCTTGGTAAGACACACTTTATTCCTCACACTGACATCTGTGCCCTTCAACACTTTAAAGAGGTCTTGTGTACCACATTTGCCTAATGCCTAATGTCGTTTGATTTCTTGACTGTTGTTTCCATGAGTGTTGATGGTTGATCCGAACAAAATAGTTTTTGACAACTTCAATCTTTTCTGCATTTATCTTGATGTTATTTATTGATGCAGTGATGAGGATTTTTGTTTTCTTTACACTGAGGTGCAACCCATACAAAAGGCTGTGGTCTTTGATCTTCATCAGTAACTATTTTAAGTCCTCTTCACTTCCAGCAAGCAAAGTTGTATCATCTGTATATGGCAGGTTGTTAATGAGTCTTCCTCCTATCCTGATGCCCTGTTCTTCTTCACATAATCCAGTTTGTTGAATTATTTGCTCAGCATACAGACTGAATAAGTATGGTGAAAGAATGTAACCCTGATGCACACCTTTCCTAATTTTAAACCATTCCCTAGTACTGTTCAAATGATTGCCTCTTGGTCTATGTGCAGGTTCCTCATGAGCACAATTAAGTGTTCCAGAATACTCGTTTTCTGCAATGTTGTCCACATCTTGTCATAATCCACACAATTGAAAGCCTTTGCACAGCCAATAAAGCATAGGTAAAACATTTTCTGGTATTCTCTGCTTTCATCCAGGATCCATCTGACAGCAGCAATGGCATCCCTTGTTCCACGTCCTTCTCTGAATCCCGTTTGAATATCAGACAGTTCCCTGTCAATGTACTGTTACAGTCATTTTAAAATCATCTTTAGCAAAATTGTAATTCCATGTGATAGTAATATAATGTTTGGTGATTTCCACATTTCTTTGGGTTACCTCTCTTTGGAATGCACACAAATATGGATCTTGTACAATCAGTTGGCCAGGCAGTTAGTTGTCTTCCAAATTTCTTGGCAAAGATGAGTGACAATTGCCTAGGGTATCGATGTTTATGCTTTCCATTTCATTTTTTTCCTCATTTTCCTAGATTCATACATCCATGCTCCAATTATTAATGAATGTTTACAGCTGTTTCTCCTCATTTTAAGTGCCCCAAATGTCCTGAAAGCTTTACTCCATTCACATCATTATGGTCAACTCTACTTTGAGGAGGCAGTTTTTGCATAATTGTATATTGAGTTCTTTCCAACCTGAGGGACTCATCTTCCAGCAGTATATCTGACAATAGTCTGAATCTCTTGATCATGTTTCAATATTCTTGTGCTATATTACAATGTTTCACTATTTTCCATAAGGTTTTCAGTGAATAAATATTTGGAAGTAGTCAACTCAAGGTCAGCAGTTTGAAACTACCAGCTGTTCCACGGGAGAAAGAGGAGGCTTTCTGCTTCCTTAAAGATTTACAGCCTTGGAAATCCTGTACACAGTTTCTATGAGTCGGAACTTACTCCATGGCACATAACAACAACAACAACAACAACAACAAAGTCTATCCTTCTTCCAAGGCTTAGTCGGGAAGCTCAGCTGAAACCTATCCACCATGGGCAACCCCCCCCCCCACCTTTTCTGGTATTTAGGATACTGTTGGCATATCTTTCAGAGTCACAGCACCACAAAAGCCATCACAGTATGACATTGATGATATTAATGATGATAGTGATATACCCCATTACTACTTTTGAGATGACTAATTTTGTACATATTAAGCATTTAAAGTTTTTATCATCACAATTAACTCTATTAACCACTCACAACTGAATCATATAATCCAATTAGCATCTTCTTTTACCTTCTCCTACGCAGACCCAGCAGGGCAAAAACATTGTTTGGTGCAAAGACTATAGATAGAAGAGACATGAAATATTTCACTTCACTGAAAGATACACTAATAATTGCTGATGATTGGAATGTGAATGTTGGAAACAAAAAGGAGAGGGATCTGTAGTTGGAAAATACTGCCTTGCTTATAGAAATTATGCTAACAATAATATGATAGAATTTTTCAAAACCAATGACTTAATCATTGCAAATATTCTTTTCAATAACATAAATTGTGACTGTACACATGGACTTCACCAGTTGGAATATACAGGAATGAAATTGACTATATCTATGGGAAGAGACGATGGAGAAGCTCAACATCATCAGCCAAAAGAAAGCAAGGGGCCAACTGTGGATCACACCATCAGCGCTTATGTGCAAATTCAGGCTGATTAACTGAAGAAAATTGAAACAAGTCCACAGAGCTTTGAGTACATTCCATCTGAATTTAGAGACCATCTTAAAAACAAATGATTTACAATGCTGGGAACAACAAATTGAGAGGAATAGCACCTAGGTTGTATCAGCAATTATGAGAATGGTGCAGGACTGGGCAGGGTTTTGTTCTGTTTTACATAGGGTCACTATGAGTCGGAACCAACTTGATGGTACCTACTAACAAATGCAAGTCTTACTACAATCTTGTTCTTCATAGAGTCCACACTTTAAATGGTGGTGTTGGTTATGTACTGTGGAGTTGATTCTGACTCATAGCAACCCTGTATAGGGGGTTTCAGAGGTTGTAAATTTTTACTGGAGCAGAAAGCCTCATCTTTCTCCTCTGGAATAGCTGGTAGTTTCAAACTGCTGAACTTGAGATTAGCAGCCTGACTTGTAACCACTATGCTATGATGAAAGGATACTGTTTTGAAAAAATCTCTTCGTTTATATATGGGTTCCGAATGAGCCCAATTCAGTGTTATGGAATTGCCATTCTTTGCAATGTTGCCTTTAATTTGTTATCAGGCCACAATTGAATGTCATTGCATAGTCATTGTATCACAGGTAAACATCTTCTGGCATCCTCTGCTTTTAGCCAAGATCATGAAAGTCAGCAGTTATATCCTTGGTCTCATGTCCTCTTCTGAATCCAGCTTCAATTTCTGTTGTTACCTGCTGGTATACTGCTGTAACCATCTTTGAATTATCTTCAGAAAAATTTTGCTTGATGTAATATTAATGGTATTTTTCTAGAATTTCTATATTCTGTTGGATCACCTTTCTTTGGAATGGGCAGAAATATGGATGTCTTTCAGTTGGTTTGCTGGGTAATTATCTTCTAAATTTCTTGGAATGGACAAGTGGACACTTCCATATTGCATCTATTTGGTGGACTCTCTCGGTAGGCCACCAATTTCTGGAGCCCAGATTCATTATTCCTAGAAAATAACAACTACTTTTCTGGTGAGTAAAATGCTGATGTTTAGAACTTATTTTTCCATTGGTTAATTGACAGATTTATACTCTCAAGAAGACTATATAGAGAATAAAGATCAGACCTTTTGTCTTTGGATCTATAGTTTAAAAAGCTGGTCTTCAAGTTTGGTCACTTCTTCTTAGTCCCAAGTGAGTAGTCCATATCACAAAATCATCATATAATTTGTCACTATTGGCAGTCTCAGTTCTGGAAAGGCCAAGGACTGAATTAGCATGGAGAATGAATTAGCTATTACCTTTTACATTTTATTTCCTCCCTCCTTAACATTATAGTTTTTATCATCCTGTAATATATGAAAGGGATAGAATTACTATTCATTGTCAGTACTCTTTGAGAAGACAGTGTGAAGTGGTTAAAACAGAAGTCTTGGTGTGTCCCTAAATGAATTGCTTTTTTGTTTTTCTTCCCTTGCCATCTTTTAACTACACACATCTAAGAAATAGAGACAAAATAAATCAAAACTAATTACAGCAGAAACCATGTAGATAGAAAGATGCCCAAAATAATAGCATTCCACTTCTATTAACTGTCTGATGCAGATCTACAATATTTGTTCCCCATCACAAATAAACTAAACTGCATGACTATTATTATATTGAAAGAAAAGTCTTCCCAGTAAAATATGGCATTTCTTAGCTTAGAGAAAAGTTACAGTTTCCAGGTATTTATGTAATGAATGTAAAGCATTCCTGATTAGTTTATTAGTTTCCTTAATGAGTTGAATTTCAAACCTTTCTCCTTTTAAATTTATTCAACTTTATTTTCCATTTAGTTTTAAATTAAAACATGTATACATGCATTTGCATATCATTTCACTTCTAATATCTCATTGAAGTAAACTGTGAATCATTAAGATAATGTAATTTTGTTGTACTCACCACTTAATTATGTTACAGTGTACACATAACTGATAATCATCTGTACTGGTTTGAATTCTAATAATTAAAAAGATTTATAATTTTTCCCTGTATCGAAAACAAACAAACCAGTTGCCAAACTATTGATTACAACTCTTGGTGAACCCCTGTGCTTCAAACTTTAACAAATGTCCATGGAGTTTTCATGGTGACCAGCTTTCAGAAATAGATTGCTAAGCCTTTCTACCAGGGCGTCTCTTGGTAGATTCAAACCACCAACCTTTTGGGTTGTTTCCCTAATAAACCCCATAATTGTGAGTATTCTTATGAGTGTTCTGTGGCTATCGCAATGGATTATCAAACCCAGATGTGAATCTGAGAGTGCTGTGGGAGGAATGGCTGGTGTCAGAATAAAGAAAGTTGTAGGGTAGAAGCATGTCTGACCTCCACTTCATGGGAATTGGCCTTGGGATGATTTTGAGTTTGCTTCCCCTTCCCCCTTGTGAAGTCCGAGGAAGTCAGACATATGGGGTTTATTATGTAAGTGAACAGGGTACAATTCAGGATCAAAACCAACTCAAGACACAGCAGTTCTCCAGTCAGAAACGCCTCTTATCTGCCATACTGCGAAACACCTCACTCTTGTCTTTGGCCTCTCAGCCATGTGGGCCCCTTAGCCTCTGCCCTGGTTGAACAAGTGTTAAAAATTTATTTACTTGGCAGAGCTAAAAGAATGTTGTAACAGCGTGCTCCTGGACACTTGTAGCTAAGTTTGCTGACCCACAAGAGCTGAGTACCTTTAAATTGAGGCTTACTGGTGGAGTGAGGTGCCTCTAGGAACTTAATCAACAGAATTAAAAGAGCTTTATTATACTTGCCTGAGCTTCAGAGACCAGGCCAGGTACCAGGCTGAGGGGCCAATGACCTGAGAGAGTCATGCCTTCAGACACTACTGTGAGGAAGCTGTCTTAATCAAAGAACCGTGTCCTCAGCATTCCTGAACTTGAATTGCAATCTGTTACTTTCCCACAATCATGAGTATTGTCTGTGGAAGAAAAACAAAGGGCAGTCAGAACTCCTTAAAGCCAAGATGGTGAAACTTTGTTTCTCATATTTTGGACATGTCAGGAGGGATCAGTCCCTGGAGAAAAACATCCTGGTTGGTAAGGTGGAGGGTGAGTGAAAAAGAGTAAGACCCCCAACAAGACGGATTGACACAGTGGCAGCAGCAGTGGGGTCAAATGTAAGAATGACTGTGAGGAAGACACAGGACGGGGTGGTGTTTCATTCTGCTGTGCCGAGGGTTTGTATGGGTTGAAGCTGACTTGAAGGCACCTAACAACAATAATATTTCATCACAAATGAAATTACTAAACAATGTGTAACTGGGTGTTCATGAGTATTTCTGTTGTTTGAGAACTGGGGCCAATTCCTCAAAACTGAAAATGCTTAGTAGGGGACAAGCACTCACTCTTATTTTAATCTTCATGACTCTTTTCATGACAAGACAAACCCATTGCCTATTAGCTGTCCAGAAGAGCACATACAGGTTTGCTTGCCTTCTTCTGAGAACACTGTACATCTCAGATCTGCCAACCCAAACTTTATGCTGCTTGAAGGCACCAATTAGCTAATTTTCACAAGACATTTAGGTTCATAATATCTATTAGGTTGTTTAATAATTACTTTTCATTTAGTTTAGTGCAAATCAATTCTGTCTGACTCTTAATCCTTGTTTCTTCTTTGTGATAATGTTTGAATGTGAATGGTGAACATCTTACCTCAAGAATATTTTCTTGGCTGATGACATTCAAATATTATCACAAAGGAAAAACAAGGTTTAGGAGTCTAGACTGTTTGAATTTCAGTCTCACCACTATCTAGTTGTATGTTTGTTTGTTTGCGTTTTTTAAAAAAAACATCTCTTTAGGAACAGAAAGCCTCATCTTTCTCCCGCATAGTGGCTGGTGGGCTTATATAGCAGACCTTGTGTTTCACAGTCCAATGCTTATTGTGTGGAGTTAACATGCTTCTTCTAGTTGTGTAACTTGGTTTAATTAGGAACATCAAGATTCTCTAAAAATGTTAGCTTCACTTGCCTTTTTTTTTTTTGTATTTAAGATTTACCCTAAGAGCAACTTTACAAATATAGTTTAAGAAATATATTGTATTGTAGTTGTCATTGCTAAGTGCCATAGAGTTAGCTCCATCCCATACTGACCCTTTATAGAGTTTCCAAGGAGCAACTGGTGAGCTCAAATCACTAACCTTGTAGTTCAAACCTACTTTGCAGTCCAGCACATTAGCCCATATTGCTATCCCAGGACCATTAATTAATAAGGCATTAGCATAACTTTCAAAATAATCACAGTTATTTACAATTGCTGTTTGTTATTGTTAAGTGCCATTGAGGAGGTTTGGACACACAGCACCCTGGTATAGTTTATACACTGGATAAACTAATTTCCTGATACACCAAGCTTTGAACTCACTATTTCTCCTTTGATGGAGTAAAGAGGGGCCAGTAAAACCTTGAAGAGTGGGGCATATGTACTTCATATGGGGATGGTGGTGGTGATTGTGTATTGTCTAGTGGTTTATCACTCATGGCGATTCTCTATAAGATGTCCAAGACTATAAATTTTATCTTTCTCTTTCAGAGCATCTGGTGGACTCAAACTGCTGATCTTGCAGTGGGTTTGAACCACTGACTTTGTGGTTTAGACTGGCTTTGAGGTCAAGTGCTTATCCTATATTGCTACACCAGGACTCTGTTTCCCTTATAGACTTGCCTATTGTTTGGCTGAAATTGACCTATGGGGGTGAGTTCATTTCCAGACCTGAAGGCTGGGTAAGGAACAAAGTCTCTGAGGTTCCACCAGTCTCTCTCTGACCAGTAAGCCTGGTCCTTTCTTTCTTTTTTAAATAACTATGCTGAGTAAAATTGTTGTTGTTGTTGTTGCTAAGTGCTGTTGAGTCCATTCTGACCCATAGCAACCCAGTGTACGGTTTCTAAGGAGCAGCTGGTGAGCTTGAACCACCGACCTTGCAGTTCAAATGACTTTGCATTAGCCCACAGTGCCACACCAGTCGTTCCTCAAAAGACAGATGTTGTGTGAGCCCACTATTGTAAAAAGTCAAGAAAAGATTTTCACACGGCAAGAAGCATTTGGTGAAAGGAGACGGAAGGGTGGATTGCTGTCTAGAGGGTAGATGCATTTTAGCTTGTGTGAAGGGTTGTTGTTGTTGTTAAGTGTGTGAAGGGTAAGGCAATATAAAGTAAGAGGGAGGTCATCAAATAAAACAACGGAGGCAGGGGAAGACACTGCTAGGGGTATAAGAGTTAAAGGCAACTGATAAATACTGTTGTATATATAATCCCACAATACAAGTGATCTACAAGAAGATACATGGATTGACACAAAGGCTGAACAGGTGTGTGAGGGAGAGTGAGTGTACATTATATATTGCTTTGACAGGATATTTTGCCTCTGTATTTACTTTGCTGCAAATATATCCACAAACATGGTAGAACATATTGGGGGCAAGGTATGAAAACATCTTAGACATAATCAGACACCTTGGGAGAATGAGTCACCAGGCCTGGGGGCACTCAGAACCACAGTCTTGGGGTTCACTAAGGTCAATTGGCATAACATAGTTCAATGTTCTACATCCTACTTTGGTGATAGCAACTAGGATCTTAAAACCTCACGAATGCAACTATTGGCCAACTGTTGGTCTATACCTGTGTAGAGGAAAGAATAGTAAAGAAAACTGAGGACTCTTGGAACAAAGTAGTCCAGTGGACTACTTAATGGACCATGTGAACATCAGTCTTTATGACGCTGAGACCAAAAGAACTAGACAGTGCCTGGCTATGGGTCGGAACTGACTTGACTGCACTTAACAACAACAACAACACTACCAAATGCTCTGAAAGGGGTCACACTAGAAGGTCATGGATAAAATGAGAGAAGAATGTGAAACTCAAATTTATTAAAAAGAGCCAACTAGTCTTTTAAGTGCTTTACATGACTTGCCTCTCTCTCTTTATTGTTACATAAGGAGCTATGGTTATGCAATGGCTAAGTATGCAGTTGCTAACTGAAAGGTTGGTGGTTCTAACGTACAATCTGTTCTTTGGAAGAAAAGACCTAGCAATCTGCCCCTGTAAGGATTATATCTAGGCAATCCTATGAGGCAGTTCTGCCCTAAAGGGTTCCTATTAGATAGAATCAACTTGATGGCATTCAAAAACTGTCATATACCATCCATATAACAATTGGTCTTGTTAAGTGCCATCAAGTCGGTTCCAACTCATAGTGACTTTGTATAGGGTTTCTGAGGAATGACTGATGAGTTTAAACCACCAAGCCTGTGGTTACCAGCCCAGTGCTTATCCTACAACACAACACCAGGACATGGACTATTGTTATTCCCAATTTACTGATGAAGCAAAAGTAAATTAAGGAGCCCGTGGACAGTGTTGGTATGTGGTAGCCTAGTTCCAGAGACCACGCTCTCAACAGCCACATGATATAAGTACGCGTTTCCATTGAGTTGATACTGACTCAACAGAAATTCCATACATGTCAGAACAGAACTGTGTTCCATGGAGTTTTTGATGGCTGATCTTTTAAAAAGTAGCATGCCAAGCCACTCTTCCCAGGCACCTCTGGGTGGACCCAAACCTCCAACCTTTCAGTTAGTAGCTGAACTTGTTATCCATTTGCTCTACCCAGGTATTCCACATGATATTACCTCTTAAAAGTTAGCATGTACTGAGCACTTACTCATGTACTATTCAAAGTGATTGAAGTTGCCAAGGACTTCATTCTTCTTGGATCAACTATCAACACTCATGGAAGCAGCAATCAAGAAATCAAATGATGTATTGCATTAGGCAAATCTGCACAAGACCTTTCTAAAGTGTTTCAGCTTGAGGACTAAGGTGCACCTGACCCAAGCCATGGTATTTTTAATAACTTCATATGCATGTGAAAGTTGGACAGTAAATAAGGAAGACCATAGAAGAATTGATGCTTTTGAGTTATGGTGTTGGAGGAGAATATTGAAAGTGCCATGGGCTGCCTAAAGAACAAACAGATCTGTGTTGGAAGAAGTGCAACCAGAGTGTTCCTTAGAGGCCAAGATGGCCAAACTTCGTTTCTCGTACTTTGGGTATATTGTCAGGAGGGACCAGTCGCTGGGGAAGGATCTCATGTTTGGTAAGGTGCAGAGAAAAAGAATGACCCCCACTTGGATTGGCCAAGTGGCAGCATCAATGGGCTTAAGCGTGACAACAATAGTGAGGTTGGTACAGGATTGGGCTTTGTTTCGTTCTGCTGTGTGTAAGGTCGCTATGAGTCAGCACTGACTCGATGGCACCTAACAACAACAACAACATTCGAAGTGCTTTACCTGTATTGAAGCATTTAATATTTATTTACCTTATGAGGTAGTTCCATTATCACAGAGGAGAAAACTGAGATACAGCAAGGTTAAGTAATGCTGTTTAAGGTTTTACAGGCAATGAGAGATGGCATTGGGATTCAGATTCAGTTAATCTGGCCCCAATATAACCCTTCATAAGCATTTAGCTATACTGCATGCCATCGTTGTTAGGTGCCATCAAGCCGGAACCAACTCATAGCAACCATATACACAACAGAATGGAACACCATGCCAATCTCACAATCTTTGCTGTTTGAGCCCATTGCTGCTGTCACTGTACCAATCCATCTAGTTGGGGTCTTCCTCTTTTTCTCTGACCCTTCATTTTACCAATCATGATATCCTTCTCCAGGGATTGGTCTTTCCTGACAATATGTCCCATGTATGAGAGATGAACTCTGGCCATCTTGGCTCCTAAGGACCACTCTGGCTGAACTTCTTCCAACACAGATTTGATTGCTCTTTTGGCAGCCCATGGTACTTTCAATATTCTCCTCCAACATCATAACTCAAATGCGTCAATTCTTCTATGGTCTTCCTTTTGCATTGTCCAGCTTTCACATACATATGAGGTTATTGAAAACAACCCAATAGTATACCCCCAAATCCAGAGATTATAGCTATTTTAGGTCAGATTAGTTTTTTGATCAAAATGTCATATTGGCCAATGTCTTTGGATCAAATGCTTTCCCTTTAGTCATTTTGTGGTCAAATTAGCTTACCACCAGAAGGGTGTGCTATTTGGATGGTGACAAAAAATGACAAGAGTGTGAAGTATAGTGGAAAGCCTCAGAAACCTTATACATGGTTGCTGTGAGTTGGAACCAACTCCACGCCACTTACCAAAGTTAAGGCGATCAGATTAAAATGGGAAAGCGAAAGAAAAATAACATGAATTAAGTTTGAAAAATCCCAATTACTCAGTTCATTTAATTATCACAAAGTGCTAGGTATAATCTGTACCTAATATGCACTTAATTAAGAATTTCCATACAAGAAACCACAGGTCTACAGAGCACTGAGGATCCCTGGTAGTGTAGTGGATTATGCGCTGGGTTGCTACTGCAAGGTCAGCAGTTCTAATCTACCAGCCCCTCAGTGGGAGAAAGATGAGCCTTTCTGCTCCCATAAAGATTTACAGCTTTAGAAACCATATACTGGATTGTTATGAGTAAATAGCCCCAGCAAGTCAACCCACTCCATGTCTAGTAGGTGTCAAAATTGTGAAGGATGACACATCTCTCAATCATTTACTCAAAGGAACAAGCGGCAGAGTAAGATCAGCTTCAATAGTGGGTGTTGGTCCCCATGGCCAGCAGGACACATTCTGCAGCCACGGCTGGATGATGAGCTGTAGTCAAAAGGCCCTGCTCCTTCCCCACCAGAGACAGATAAAACAGTGGACTTTGCCAAACACCGTATGATTCACACACCAGAGAAGAGCAAAGATGTATACATTGGATTCATAGCAAAGAGATATCACCGCAAGATTAGGTGCCCAGTACAGACGGTGGTCTTCTAATGTCAGGAGATAGTCCAGGCCTGAGACCGTTGATTGATCATCGCAGAGGGTTTATTAACCAATATGTATACTTTGTTTCCTTTACTGTGAATGTCTTTTCCTCTTTTCTTTGTTCATGATACTTCTTAAACATCAGGTATGGAAACTTCACAGAGTCTATCTCATGGGCATATACCCGTATCAACACTTGCTACAGTGTTGTGCAATTATTTATAAACTTAACAAGGTCGTGTTGCTCTCAGAATATTTCTGTTTCAATAAGCAAGACCTGTAGGGAAGGTGTGCTTGGCTGGGTCTTATCTTGGAGTGGGAGAGTGGCTCTCAGCCTGTGCCAACAGTATGGAAGTTAATGAGTTGATTAGAGGGTTGACGCTTGAGTGGGCTAACATCAAGCCAGAAAGTAATCCTAACTGGTTTGCTGACAGACCAGTCAGGGGCTAATTATGAAATGGAGCAGAGGAAAACTAGTCATCAAATCCATTGGACAAAGGAGGGTTCAAACAGAAAAGCAGGGTTCAAAGCCAAAGCTGGTGCAGTTGCCAGATCAGCAGATAGAGAAGGAAATAAATTGTGCCAATTGGTGGTGTGAGAGTAAGGAAAATAGGGGGGACTAGAGGAATTGTCTAACGAAGAAAACAAGCAACTTTAGTCCCACTCTTGCAAGGATAAATCAGATAGTAATTTGACATTTACAGGTAAAGAGAGAATTGTTTAATGGGAAGAGTTCCCAGAAAGCCTTTAAAATGGACTCTGTCTCAGAAAGTCTTCAAAAATGTAATATGGGTAAGTGGAGAAAGAATCATGACTGGAGAAAGAAGAGATGTCTTTCAATCCCAAAATACTAGGATCAGCATGATAGTGCTACGATGTTTCAGAAGAATTAAACCAGGTGTCACTTCCTCTTTCTTGTCTCACAGACAACAGATTATGATACGATTTCTGCCACAAGAACAGACTCTGCTTTTGCAAAGGTTACCTGTCACTTAATTACCATTCCAGTGTGCATTCTCTGTCCTCATGTTGTTCCATCTTTCCATAGCATCTGACACCACTGACCCCATTCGTGAAACTCTCTTCCCCTCACCCCGACCCCTGTCTCTCCTCCCTCACTGTTAGCTCTTTTTTCTGTCCTTCAAGGCCTTTCTCTTATTTCCCTTATTCTTCAAATATAACAAAAGGAGGGGAACGGCTGATTTTGCAGTCAAGGAGCAGAAGTCCCTGGAACTATCAAGGGAGAAAAACAAAGTGCGAGAGTTTTATATATATAGGAGCTCTGGTAGCGTAGTGGTTTTATATATATATACTCCTAAGCATTTTTTTCCTTGGCTTTTCTCTTCATCTACACTTTCTCCCTCAATGGCTCATCCAGTTTCTTACTTACAGCTATTTTTAATCAGAAAGTAGTTCAATTGCTAGATATAAACTCTTTCCAGGGTTCTAGACCTACTTTTATAACTATACCTTGGATCTCTTAACCTAAATGTTGTGAATACAGCTCAGTTTCAGTAACTCCAAAGTGAATATCAGTGTTCTTACATAACTGCTTCTCTTTCAGTCTTTTCTGTCTGCTTTCCAAGCCCAGAATGCTTCGTGTTTCATCCTGTG
>NW_006408651.1:1840287-1842344 GCF_000296735.1 Chrysochloris asiatica
TTTCTTGCTTCCGCCACAAATTCCCCCAGCTGTAAGCCTTCTAATCTTCTAAATATTCCTTTATATGTGGTTCAGAGTTCTGGGACCATCCCCTGACCCTGCTTGGTCAGGTGTTCTGTGTTGTTGTTGGCGAAGCTCTTTACTACATGTCTACCTGATCCTCCATCTTGTTTGTTCCGCCTAAGCAATCCTTTTACCTTGTCTACAGACCTCTAATATTATGCCACTTATTCAGGTAAACATGCTATGGGCCAGGTACTAAGTTAAGTGTCATGGAGTCAGTTCTGACTTATAGTGACCCTGTATAGCGTTTCTGAGGAGCAGCTGGTGGATTTGAACTGCCATCCTTGTGGTTCGCAATCCAGTGCTGATCCTACAATACCACACCAGGACTCCATGTAGTGTAAAGCATTTTATAAAATGAACGCAAACCTTTACTGCCACTCTTGGCATATATTTATTTTCCCATAGTTTTAAGAGGGCACTTCCTGCAAGATGAATCATGCTGGTGACTCAGTTCCGACTCATAGAAACTCTGTATAGGGTTTCCAAGAAGCAGCTGGTGGGATTGAACTGTCCATTTTGTGGTTTACAGTCAAATGTTTACCCTAGAGCATCACACCAGATTCATGTTTTATTGTTGTTGTTGTTGTTAAGTGCCGTCAAGTCAATTCTGACCCATAGTGACCCTGTATAGGGTTTTCAAGGAGCAACTGGTGATCTTGAACTGCCAACCTTACAGTTCAAATGACTTTGTAGTCTGATGCATTAGCCCACAGCGCCACACCAGCTTCATGGTATAGTTTGTCAGAAAAACTCCCTAGCCCCTTCCTTCACCCCTGAGAACGGCTTACATAGAAGTGATCACTGTTAATTCATCTTTGTGCCCACCTTAAATTTAGCAAAGTGCTCAAGTTAGGAGATAGTCTAATATTTATTAAATTGGCATGTGTACAGTAGCATCTTATTTAAAGATCTTCATTCTAGAGAACATTTCTTGAAAATATGATCAGAATGATGACGTTATTAAAATGTTTTCTGTTCATCCAGTGAAGCCAGCTACATCAAAAAGAATGTATCTTTGAGATCTTTTTTCTAACACTTAAGAAAAAAACAAAATGTACTTTTTCTTTGATATGTGAAATACGTGGGAGAAACTGAGTGTGTTCTAGAATGAAGGCATTATAGAATAAAAATTGTATAAACTTATTTGGAGAATTTTCTAATAGATCTACTTCCCCTTGCCTAAGAAATTCTCCAATTCTTCTCCAAACACATGCAAGCTGTTTTTCTTTTTGAAATAGCTCCTTTTTCTGCACCACTCAGTAATTCAGGAACAATGTTCTTACAATAAGCCTGTGTCACAACCTGATAATATTGGCTCAGGGGATCCCCTTGATGCTGATGCCCAAGCCTGAAGGCCCAAGATCTCCAAATAGCCCCTGAAAGCCATCTTCCGAGTTCTCTGTTTAATGAGAACTTTCTCAGTTACTTGACACAAAACGTTTAAAATTTCTATTTCTTCACTGAAGTGAACAAAAGAGAAAAATCACTTGGAGTAATAGTTGTAAAAAAACAAACCAAAACCAAAACCCAACTCCTGGCTTTCTAGAGGAAAGAGCCTATATCAAATATATTCTTGGTGACTCCCTAGTGTTTTCCATGAAATTCTTATTCTGAGAGTCCACGTGACTCTTGTCTGAAGTGCACCTGGAAGCATAACTAGTGTAGCTGAGAAAGGACTATGCTTCCTTTCAGTTTGCAGCAAGAGTAATTGAATGTAGAATATCTTACTCAACGTTGGCCTGTGACAGTGTGTTAACATTCTGACTACCTCCTAACAGCAGGGCAATTATTTTCTGAGTGGGATTTTTATAAATCCCCTGGCACTAGTATGTCCTGATCATTATGATGAAGTGCAGCCATCAGTGTTGATTCAGCAGTCCCTAAGGAGCTCTGATAGCAAAGTGGTTACGAGTTGAGCTGCTAACCTCAAGGTCAGTAGTTCGAAACTACCTGTCGTTCTCAGGGAGAAAGATGAGGCTTTCTGCTCCCAT
>NW_006408651.1:1842609-1849668 GCF_000296735.1 Chrysochloris asiatica
TAATTCTCTCTCCCACTTTTACTTTTCTAGGTATGAAAGATCTTTACTACTTTCTTCTGTCTTTGCTTAGTGTCTTTTTTTTTTTTTTTTAATTTTTTTTTATTACAACTTGGAGGCCAAGCTTATTTTAGATAGCCTTCCATTTCCAACCCTTCATTTCTCACTGTCTCCACAAATGTTGAGTCAACAAGAGTGTGGTTTTTCATTTTGCTCCTTTTTGTGGTGATGAAATTCTTCAATTTGTTGTGTAAGTGATTTGCAAATGATCATTTGCAAAATGTTCCCACTTACCCTATATAGTTTATAACTCATCATTCCTGGGATAGGCAGTTCCTATGAATTCATGAGAAATTGTTATTTCTCGTATGGTAAAATATTAGTAACTGTAACTTGGGAATTGTAGATGCATGCAATTTTGTTTCAAATTCTTCCAGACTTTCCAGAAATGTGTGTTAGGAATAAACCTCAATAGGAGAAAAAAAAAGAGAGAGAGAGAGAAGAGACTATAGCTTTCCCAGACTATCACAAAACAAAGGTCAGTGTGTGAGTAGAAAACAACCATAAAAACAAACAAAAGCAAAACATTCTTCATGAAATATAACAGTAAACACTCCAAATATAACAAGTATATCCATTTGTTTCTAAATCAATTGCATTTTTAAGGGGCTTATCCATACTATCCTTAGGTTTGAGTATAAACACAGAATAAAAAAAGCCAACTGATAGATGGTTAGAAATATGAAAAAATTCAAAACATTAATGTAATGCTAAGGGTGAATGGGTAACAAATGGTACATTTGCTCGTTGCTCAACCTAACATAATTAATATTCTAGGTCATGGTTAAGTTCCCATGATGGAGGGCCTGAAGGGGGAAATTCAAGAAAAAAATATATATCTATTATATAACTCATTGCCCTTTTTTTTCCCCCCCCTTCCTTTTTGACGAGTCAGAATCATAGCCTTTAAAAAAAATCAGTGCTTTCACACCTCATTTGCTGTATTCACCACTGGGCCACCAGTCAGCAGCCAGGCTTGATGCAAGGAGGTCAGTAAGAAGCTATTAGCAGAGTGCTCTCCTGAGATTTCTTGGGTCTTATTGAGTTGGATGTTAGCATGACAGTACTGCAAATAACTCAGTTGTAGTTTTTCTTTCTTTCTTTTTTTAAACAGTTAGCACAGATTTCCCCATAGTGCTGGTCACTCTAGGAAATTATTGCTGAAAATGAAGTCCCAGAAAGCTAGCCTGGCAGTAGCCCTTCTGAGTGGCGAAAAATGTGGAAACTGAAAAATATGTCATATCCCTTTGGATTAGCTTGGTCTTTTGTGGTACATACTAATATTTTTACCAATCAACGGCAAACCACTATTTTTAGGTGGGTTACAAATTATGAAATATGTCAACTGAGACAACAGTTGTTGTTTTATTTACTTAAATGTTATATTACATATAATATTTAAATGGATACGGTACCAGTATAAATAAATAGGATATCTTCTTGCTGTAGAGATTGAGGGAAGGCTGGACTGCTTTCATTCATGTGAGTTATCAAATATATTAAATACATTTCTAAAATGCTGACACCTTGAAGATTTCATGGGTACATTTTAAATTCAATTAAAATATATTTTCTATCCATATTTGATTTAAATTGCAAAGAGAATACACATGAGAAGGTCTCCATATAGGTTGCAAAATATAATTTAAGAAAGCTATCATGTCTACTGATCTATTTGCATTTCCCATCTAGCCTATGTATACATGGGCATGCAAATGTGAAAGAGATCCAAGAAGATTCCTAATGGGGTAAAGCTAATAGCTGGTAGCAGTGTTTCAGATGGATAGATATTTTAAAATAATATATTATAAGCTAGTTAAATTAAATATAATTTAATATTTTAATATATAAGGTTATAGAAATTTAGTAATAAACTAATACACATCAGTTTAATTAAATCACCAGTGATCAAAATTATATTCTCATATAGCTTTCATAGACTATGTCTATATATTTTATATTAGAATTGTCTTTTTTGTATAATACTTCATATTTTTCTCATTATAATTGATGCATGTTTTTCTTAAGAAATCACATTTTAAATCATCTTAAAAATTACTATCCATGTAAAACTTATTATCCACTTAAAGCTATTGTGAGTATGTATATATTCTCTTATTAATATTCATTTGTATTGTCAGTCTATATATTCACCATGTTCTACATCAAGAATTATAGTGAGAGAATATTGTTCTCTTTTTTAAGTACTGTTGAGTCAGTTCTGACTCATAGCAACACTGTGTAGGGTTTCTGAGGCTTTAAAACCTCGAAGGAGCAGAAAGCTTCATCTTTCTCCCATGGAGTGACTGGCAGGCTTGAACTGTGCACCTTGTGGTTCTTGGTCCAGTGTTTATTGTGTTGAGCAACTATGCTTTCCGAGAGAATACTAGCAAATATTTAAATTGGTTTTTACAACTGCCTTTAACAGTTTTCAGTACTGTGAAATTGTATTTCAATGAAACAGGCACAATTTTTTTCCCCAAAGTAGAGCCAGTTCAAAAATAGTTTTGAATTTTTAAACACATTTACATTAATTAAATTATATATCTAACAAAAATCATTTCCTAACTATAAAATAGGGAAAGTTGAGTTAGAGGTGGCTCAGCTGGGTCAGTAACAATGTAGCTCTAGAAAATCACAATGTATTTAAAGGCAAGTTGAGGCCATATGCTAAGAAAGATAAAGAAGTATGATCTATACACTTCTTTGAAATTAGTAGATATGATATTGAAATAAATCTCAAGCTTTTTTACTAAGGTATTTTTGACTAAAGTGTAGGTTTCCTTTCTGAACTATGTATGCATTGTTATTATAGATAGTCCTTTGTTGTTGTTGTTAAGTTCTATTGAGTCATTTCATATCAACCCTGTGTAGAGTTTCCTAGGAGTGGCTGGTGGGTTTGAACCACCGACCTTGTGATTCAAGCCAACCTTGTAGTCTAGTGTATTATCCTGCAGCACCATGCCATAACGCCACATTTAGCATTCATTTATTGAGTGTCCTGGTGTGGCGCTGTAGGATCAGCAGTGGCCTGTGGACCACACATTCAGCAGTTCAAATCTACCAGCTACTCCTCGGAAACCCTAAACAGGGTCCCTATGAGTCAGAACTGATTCGATGACACTAAACAGCAACAACTATGTGTCAAGCACTCAGCAACCCATGGATACAAAATACTTAGGAGGCCATCCCAGTGCTTCCTCTGTATGCTTGGATAAGATTGGCACACATAAAGATAGTTGAAAAAACGTGGTAGGTGCTGTGATCAATATATCCCAGGATATTAAGGAAGTATTAGAGATATGAAGGAGTCCTGGTGTGGCACTGTGAGTTAATGTGCTGGACTGCAAGGTTGGTTTGAACCCAAGGTCTGTGGTTCAAGCTTACCAGCTACTCCTCGAAACCGGTATACAGGATGGCTCTGAGTTGGAACTGACTCAGCAGTATTTAACAACAACAAAGAGAGGAAAGCAAATCCAGCCTGGGTAGATTAGAAGATAGGGTTAAGCTAGAAATTTAACATTTTCTAGAATAATTTTTCAAAGACAACTATCCTAATTAATTTTAATATTTTAGAATTTGAAATGCCTTGAGATCAATAAAGCAACCAGGAAATTTGGGGGATATGATGGTGGCATAAAAGAAAAAGTACCATTTTAGAAAGATGAGAGAGTGGACTAAGGGGTACATTCTAACATTCTCTCCTTCTTTTTCTTTCTTTTTTTTGCTTAAAACAACAGAAATTTATTGTCTCAGTTCTGAAGGCTAAAAGTCCTAATTCAGGGTATGGGTATGGCCAAATTCTCTCTGAAAGCTCAAATGGACCATTCTTTCTTGTCTCTCCCATCTTCTGCTAGTTTAGGAATTCTCGGTTTGTGGCGGCATGACTACAATTTCTGCCTCTGTCGCTACGTGGCCCTCTTCCCTGTGTCTCTATCTGTGTCTTTGTCTGAATCTCTTGTTTTTTTGTTTGTTTGTTTTTATAACAACAACATCGTATTAGATTTGAGTCTATCCCACACAATGTGACTTCTTCTGCAGACATCCTATTTACAAATAAGATTACATTCACAGCCACCAGGTACTTCAACATACCTTTTTAGGGATACACAGTTCAAATAATTATACCATCAATTCCAGATAGAGCTACATTGCCTTCCTTTGTGAGTATCCACATCTCCTTTTGCAAGTGCTTCTAGATTAAGACAAATGATTAGGGTAAATAAGGCTAGGGACGTGGCAATTTTAAGTGGTAGCAATGGGGGAAAAATGTGTTGAACTTTACAAATGTAAAAAGCCATGAAGAGGACAAATGATTTTGAATGGTTGACTACTCTGTGGTGTGCAAATCTCACTAGTGTTGTGGCCTCCATATATACCTATCTACTGTTTAGCTGGAGGTATGACACTGTGGGCTAATGCATCAGACTGCAAAGTCGTTTGAATTGCAAGGTCGGTGGTTCAAGCTCACCAGCTGCTCCTTGGAAACCTTATACAGGGTCGCTGTGCATTGGAATTGATACGATGGCACATAAAATAATAACAACTGCTTAGCTGAAGATACAGTCACCATGATGAGTTCAGTTACAGATCAGAAGGGTGATCCAGGGGGTCGTAGTCTCAGGTTCCTCCTGTCTTTTTCTGACCTGTAAGCCTGGTTGATGGGTACATTCTTTGTATTACTCGAGAGGATCTAGAGAGCAACTAAACAAGCCATATCATTTAAAATGATTCTCTGCCTTTTAAATATGTACCTATGTGTATGAGTGTTGATGTTGTTAAGTGCCATCCAATAGGTTCTGACTCATAATGACCTTTGATAGGGGTTCCAAGGGGCAGCTGGTGGGTTTGAACCACTAACCTGTGGCTAGTAGCCCTGTGTGTATCCAATGGTGCCACACCAGGGCTCCAAAAGTATCAAAATTCAGTTCCAGTCAGTATTTGTATTTCCAAACACTATTGTATTTTCAGAAAATAGACAACCGATAAACCTGAATTTAATATTTATCATTTTGAAGCTCTGTGCCAGGTACTGTGCTAGGTAAATCTTGACTGAATTTTGATGCAGACAATGAAGTCAAGGTCAAGGATAGCAAAGCAAGAGAAATATCACACCTAAATATATGACTGTTGTTCTTGTTAACTGCTGTTGAGTCGGCTCCGACTCATAGCGACCCTGTATAGGGTTTCTGAGGAGTGGCTGGTGAGCTAGAACCGCCAACCTTGCAGATCAAACTGACTTTGCAGTCCAGTGCATTAACCCACAGTGCCATACCAGGACTCCAAATACATGACTACTGCTTACAAAATTTAATATGATGCTTTGAATAATACATACTATATATAACATTTTGATTATTATTCCAAAGTCTAGAATTTAAAATCACTTTGTAACAGGGTAGGTAATGAATGCTCATTCAAACAATTAATTATTTATTGGGTTAGTATTTTGATCCCCAAATACTTACAGATTTGAGTTTGTGTGAGTGGATTATGACTTTTGAAAATTGTTAAATATGTGTGACACTGTGGATTAACGTACTGGACTGCAAAGTCAGTTTGAACTGCAAGGCCAGTGGTTCAAGCTCACCAGACACTTGTTGGAAACCCTATGCAGGGTCAATATGGGTCAGAACTGACTTGATGGCACTGAACTGTTGTTGTTAAGTGCCACCAAATCAGTTCCAACGCTGAGCCTGCGCAGGGTTTCAAAGGCTGTCAGTATTGATGGCGGATCCAGTTGTGGTATGGTGGGATAACAACAACATGGCTAAAATGCAAAATGGATGGATTTAAGGTCCTTCTGTTATTGTTTTTCTTAAATATAATTATATTAACTATGCCATGGGAGACAGAAACTATATCTCAGTTGTTCTTCACATGTTTAGTCTTCAACCCTGAAAGATCCTGAAGTTGCTAGTCTGGAGTGGAGTCAATGTATAATTATTTGGTAAAATCCTCTTCATGAGTGTGACATCCACCACTGGTTGAGAACCAAATTTGTAGTTTACCACATTCCTTAAACATGAAAAATGTCATGATCCAGTTTTATGTAACTTTTATTTCATACGAAAACTCAAAGTGAAAACTGAAATTGCTTTCTTCTTTAGATTCCAGGTGTTTATAACTCTCCATTCAGAAGAGAGCCTGACCCATGGGAGTTGCAGTTACAAAAGGCAAAGCCTTTAACTCACCGAAAACCCAACATTAAGCAGAAATGCTCCATAAACCTTAGCAGTTGGCTAGAGTGTACAAGATCCCGGTCTTTTCCTCAATCTGAAATTCTGCCACCCATCAACAGAAAACAATGTCAGGTACTAATTAGTCTTATCTAAGAATTCTGGCAATGCTACTTTTTTTTTTTTTCTCCCCAAGTCAATTGTTCTGTTTTGTATCTTCAACAAAAATTATTTTTATGGAATCTAATTTTATACAATAAATATAAGATGCTTTAAAAATATATACCAAGGAAGTATTCAAATGCCTCATTAGTTTTGAACTTTATTGTATTGAACATCAAGTTAAAATGTGCATCATTGGCTAGGATCTAGATATTAATAAAGTAAAAATATTGTGATAGCAGTATTTGTTATGACAAGTTGTTGTTGGAAATATCTTCATGTCTTTATTATCAAATGTATTTAATTAAAGCACTCATCTAATGATGCTTGCTTTTATCCCTTAAAAAAAAAATCAGTTGCCAATGAGTAGATTTTAATTTATGGAAGCCCATGTGGAATTGTTCCCCATAGTGTTTTAACTGGCTGCTTTTCTGGAAGTAAATTGGCAGACCTTTCTTTTGCGACACCTCTGAATGAACTTGAGCCTCCAACATTTTGGAATCAGGTGAACTGTCTTCACTGGGAACTTCATGAACTACCTTCCACACCTTCAGCCACTTACAAACCTGAATTCTATGCCTTAAAAATATTTTCTTACTTACTGTTAATATTTGTTGCATGGTATTTACACTTTTTGTAACAGGGTCCTTATTTCTCTTTA
>NW_006408651.1:1849768-1850278 GCF_000296735.1 Chrysochloris asiatica
CATATAACTTGTTTCATTACATTGATTATAATCCCCTCCATATACCATCAGTTAAAAGTATTTCTCTCTATCCACTTTAGCTTTTTTTAAAAAACCAACAAACAAAACAACCCACTCAGGCATATATAATAATTTACATCTCCAAAGGGTACATTCTGCAAGTCTGCCTCCTGGCCACCAATTCTTAGTCCTTCTCTTCTTAGTTGATGAATCTAGAGTCCTCAGCCATTCCCCTTCTCCATGCCCCTATCTCTGCGTCCATCTCTGGCACTGCTGCTTCTCTGGATAAGGTCCCGCATTCTATTTGTGCATTCCTCTCTTGATGATCCTAGGGTCCTCTGTTTCTGGACTGTAAGACTAACCACTTCCATTTTATTGTTACAAAACTCCTACCTTTACAATTATGACAGTCGCAATTAGTCATGATAACAGTTATTCACTATTGAATCTTACGAATCTTATCACCATCTCCTTTCACCAGACCCATCTAGACAAGATGATAGCTATTCA
>NW_006408651.1:1853229-1855251 GCF_000296735.1 Chrysochloris asiatica
TAACCATTACATACAATAGTTGTTAAGTGACATTGAGTCGATTATGACTCATAGCAAAATGTGTTGGGTTTCTGAAGAGTGATTGGTAGCTTTGAACTGCCAATCTTGTGGTTCAAAGCTAATGCTGATCCTACAGTGCCACACCAGGTGTATATATATATATAGTTTGTTTGCTCTCTCTAAACAACTAACTTTTGTCAGTGCTATGTTTATACTGAAGACCTCACCTCATGTAGTGTGGTGTTGCACTGGGTTATAAAGTAATTTTGAACTGAAAACTTCAAACCCACCAGCAGCTACTTGGAAGCCTTACAAAATGTCTGTATGGGTTGGAACCAACCAGATGACATTTAACAACATGTTTATACTATATTATAGGAGAAACTGTACAAATTGATTGAAAATCTATAAAGTCCATTTTCCCGTGAACTAGTTTCTCTTTTTCTTATCCCTGATTCATTTCCTAAAACAAATATATATGTCAGTATTGTTCATTATCTTTAAATTAATCTTTCCAAGTAAGACATAGAAGCCAACAATTCTTCTTTCAATAAAAGGAGGGACAAGCAGCATAGAGTTGAGCAAGAGGACAAATGAGAGGTAACAGATAGTAGGAAAAATCTCAGTTCATCTGACAAATATTTTAAGAATATGGTTGCATTTTAAAAATATGAACAATGACAATAGTCTAATACATACTTGTTAAATAGTATGAGAGATAAATGCAAAGTAAGTGTTAGGAATAATGAAAAATGTATCATTGTCATTATTCATGTTACTAGTTATGCTAGTGCAAGTAATGGTTTTATACATCACCAGAGCATGCATTTCATTAAGTAGTTATTATATAAAGAAGATGCTAATTCTAATATTTATACTATGTGTATACCAAGTATGCAATGTATTGGATAAAAGGTTTTTAAAAACCAGTTGCTGCCAAGTGGATTCCAATTCATAGTGACTTTACTGAACAGAGTAGCACTGCCCGATATGCTTTCCACGGCTGTAATCTTGATGGAAGCAGCCTGCAATCTTGACGGAAGCAGCCTGCCTTATCTTTCTCCTGAGGAGATATTGATGGGTTCTAATTGCCAACCATTGTGCTACCAGAGCTTCTTATGTTAGATATAACATTATGTATTTGAATATATAATGATTGACATTTCATGATATATTCATTAAGATAGCTATTGGTTCTACATGGAATTCACAGGATAATTTTGCATGCAATTTCTTAGGACATATGAAGATTATGAATAAAATATATAAAAAATTTCTGAGCTGGAAACACCATGGAGTTTGTCTGAGACAAAGTTCCACAAGATGTAATATTCAAAACATTAAGCATAAAAAATATTTAATAATGATTTATTATATTACTATTTGCAGTCCTGGTTTGGTACTCTAGGATAAACACTTGACCATAGAGTTGGTTTGGATTGCTAACCACAAAGTCAGAGACTCAAACCCACCAGCCGCACCTTGGAAACACTATTCAAAGTCGCTATGAGTTAGAACTGACTCGACGGTACTTAACAACAACAATATTGATATTTAATGTTAGCACTGCTTTGTTTTTATTATGCTTGTGTGGTATGCCTTTTTATACTTGTTAGCATTCACTGTTCTTTTCAATTACTTTACTTTTCTTAATGCAACCATTTTTAATTTGTCCATCCCATTCTCTCGCTCAATGTACATATACACATAAATGTATGAAGGTGCTTCAAAAGTTTGTGGAAAAATTCCGATTTTTAAATTCTATCATTCCATGAAGCTTTTAAGCCCCATCGTGTATGTATGTATTTGTGTGTGTGTTTGTGTATGTGTATATGTTGTTGTTGATAAGTGCTGTTGAGTGGGTTCTGACTCATAGTGACCCCGTATAGGGTTTCCAAGGAGTGGCTGGTGGGTTTGAACCATCAACCTCTGGTTAATAGTTCAGTGCTTATCCTATAGTGTCACACAAGTATATGGAAGATATATGAAAGTACATCAAAAAGTATTGCTGCAGAAACAAGT
>NW_006408651.1:1856086-1876932 GCF_000296735.1 Chrysochloris asiatica
GGATATACTTAAAAAAAAATAAAGTATTGCTACAAAACCACAGAAGCCTTTATTAAACAAAAACATCAAAATGTGAAACTATTGTTTCTTGATAGGTCTTCCATTTCAGTTTATACAGCTCTGAAGGGCATGTTTCCATCTCTCTAACCCTTTCTGAAGAATTCTATACTCGATTTCAGCATATCAAAATGACACTTTTGGCATCCACGAGGGACTCAAATCATATTCCTTTTCAATATTCTTTTAATTCAAGAAACAAAAATAAGTCTAAAGGGACAAAATAAGGGCAGCAAGATGGATGGAGTAAGGTTTCCCAATAAAATTCTCCTAGCATGGCTTAGGAGTCCTGATGTGGCACTGTAGGATCAGCACTGGACTGATAGCTGCAAAGATGGTGATTCAAACCCACCATCTGCTCCTTGGAAACCCTTTACAGGGTTGTTATGAGTTGTAACTGACTCCACAGCACTTAACAGCAAGGACAGCCCTGCTGCCCTTGAAGAATAAGGAGTTGCAGTGTCTTGATGGAAAAAAAAAAAAAATTACTCGGTATAATTTTCCTGGCCATTTTCTCACCAGTGTAGTTTTCAGTTCTTTTAAAACTTCTTCCCAGTAAGCTCCATGATTGTTCTGTGTCCTTGTAGAAGAAAGTTTATCAAGATTACCCCTCTGGAAGTTCATAAAACAGTGGTCAAAAACTTTTGATCTGACTTCTCTGTCTTGAATTTAACAGGCCAGTGATCCCCTCGGAAGCCACTTTTTTTGATTGGACCCTATTTTTGAAAGCACCCTAAGAGTATTTCTGAAAGAAGTTGCCTGAAAGCATCCATTGATCACAGAGCCATGCTTAAAGACACTTTGCTTGGAATAAACCCATGTATGTGTGAACCGGAACACTAGTAGCAATACTTTTTTTCACTTACGCTGGTGTACAGATATATAGAAGATTTATTGATAGATCAGATACATGTATGTAAAAAATATATGTGTAAACAGCATATATTTATCCATCAGGAAGACATATGTATTTATATAATATATAGAAGACAAGTATATGGAAGATCTTATGGATGTATGTTTGTGTCGATGGATGTATACACATATTCTCATGAATCAGCTATCTAGACTACCACAAAATAATGACCCTTGCCAATATTTTTTCTTTTTCTTTCTTTCTTCTTCTCTTACATTTATTTTTTCTTTTCTTTTCTTTCCTTCTTTCTTCCTTCTCACCCATGATCCACCTTGTCTTCCTTCCCTATTTTTTTTCTTCCTACCTTCCTTTTTTTTCTTTTTCTTATTTCCTTTCCATTATTCCTGTTTTCCTTCCTAATTTTCCTCCTTTATCTCCTTTCTCACTTACTTTCCTCCTTCATTTTTTATCTTTTTTCATCAGGGCTTTGAAGTGGTTCTTCCCAATTAAGTCATAGTTAATGGAATGACATCAGAACAACCCTGGATTTGCCAAATGTTGTTGTACTGAATCAATAGCTGCAGTGAGAAAAATTCTGGGTCGGTGCCTTACTGGAAACCTAATCCCCCTCTTAGAAAACAAGAACAGCATGTGTTGCATAGCAGCCAAATCTCTTGACCAGCTGAGGTGGAAACCACAATGCCCAGCTCAAAGATGGCACCCGTTTTGAATGTATATCACACTCCACAATCCAGGCAGTAATCTAATTTCCTGTTCAGGCTCCTGAAAGGGCTCACTACACCTCATCCAAGTCTCCCATTCCAGGATTTCAACCCATAGTTTTTCCCAATCTGTTTATAGTTCTGGTACACCCACATTTTACAAATCTGAATTTGTTCTTATTTTGCTGCATTGTCTGTGAGTGAACCAGTGTGAATCCCTGTGTTTCACTGAAGGGAGTTGTTTTATGTCATGGTTTTCTTTTAACCACATCCTTGTATGTTACTTAATAAAGTCATGTACATTATTAGAATATTTGAAATTAGTTACAGTATGATTCAAATGATATATTATGTACTTTGACCTGTCAGTTTGCACTTGCAAGTGGATTTCTTGAATGTATGAGATAAATAGGGCTTGAGTGGAAGTAAGGGAAGCCAAACAATGAAACATTGTAACAATGTGAAAAAGATACTTTTAGGTTCAAGCTGAGTCCTGGTGGACTAGTCATTCTATAGTTTAATATTTGTTAATGAGTATACTGAGAAGATCTGAAGTTCTTTCCCAAATTCGTGCTTGGGATAACATGAGGTGTGAAGGGTAGGCTAGTAACAGAAAATCAGTAGGAACATAATGGTGTTGTTGTTAAGTGCCATCGCGTCAGTTCTGACCCATGGCGACCCTGTATAGGGTTTCCAAGAAGCAGCTGTTGCGCTTGAACAGTCGACCTTGTGGTTCAAATCGATCTTGCTGTCTAGCGCATTAACCCACAGCGCCACACCAGGACTCCCTTGACATACTAGAAGTGTGATAATAGGTGCCCACGCCTTTGCTGTTCTGGGAGGTAGACCATTTAAATAAAAGGCAAGATGTTGACTGTGTAAGATAGAGATGCATGGACCGGGCACTGAGAGATACAAGGAGAGGAGCGTAACTGTAGAAGCGATGGTAACAAAAATTTATAGTGGTGCCCACCGGAAGTCAGCCTATTTTCATTCTAAATTACTGCTTAAGTAGGGCTCCTTGTGTTTCATACCTATTCCTACTGAAGCTAGAAAGTTCTAAAACCAAGAAGTGGAGTAAACCTGCAGATAGGATTTATGTGATGTCAATACTGCAACAAAGGTTTCAAAGCAGACCGTCAGGAAGACTATTACTCCATGTGAAGGGTGGTGGTGGTCGAGTCGATTCCGACTCATAGCGACCCTGTACAGGGTTTCCAAGGCTGTAAATCTTTATGGGAGCAGAAAGCCTCATCTTTCTCCCGCGGAACAGTTGATAGTTTCAAACTGCTGACCTTGCAGTTCACAGCCCGATTCGTAACCACTACAGTACCAGAGCTCCTTCCATGTGAAGGGAAGCTGGTCTTTTAAAGTCATAGCCCTGGAAGGACATTCACTTATTTACTTGATGGTGTTATCATTCAAAACCTCTTATGGATCTTCTTGAAAGTAAGAATAATTAAAAAGAAATAATAAAGCAGTGCCTACCTTTTTAAAGTGTTTACTATATTCTAAGGTGTGTAGGATAAGCGCTGGACTGTTTTAATTCAAGGATAGCAGTTCAAGCCCACAAACTGCTCCTGGGAAACCCTGTACAGGGTGCTAGATTAATTTGAGGGCACTTACTGACAACAACACAATAAGTCCAATGCTTAGATGTACTTCATAATGAAGGTTATAGTCTTTGATCTTCATCAGCAAGTTCTTTAAGCCCTCCTCACTTTGAGTAGACAAGGTTTGTACATCTATATATTTCAGGTATTTACTGAGTTTTGCTACAGTATTAATGCCTCATTCTTTTTCATTTAATCCAGCTTCCCAGATTATTTGCTCAGCGTATAAATTGAATAAGTATGGTGAAAGAATACAACCCTGATCAAAAACTACATCTTTCAGTATTAAACATTCAGTACTCCACATTAAAAAAAAAAAAAAAAAAGCAACAGGAAACCTCACAATTGGACTAATAAACCATATCATGCTGAATGTAGGAAATATCGAAGTTGTCAAAGACTTGATTTACCCAGATCTACAATCAATACCCATGGAAGCAGCAGTCAGGAAATCAAACGGCATATTGTATTACGCAGGTTTGCTGCAAAAGACCTCTTTTAAAATGCTAAAAAAGAAACACATCACTGAGGACAAAGGTGTGCTTGACCAAAGTCATGGCCATTTCATTTGCTTCAGATGCATGTGAAAGTTAGAAAATGACTGGATGACTGCAGAAAAATGTATACCTTTGAAATATTGTATTGGTAAAGAATAATGAATATACCACAATTGCCAGAAGAATAAACAAATTTGTCTTGGAAGAAGTAAAATCAGAAAGCTCCTCAGAAGTGATGATGGCAAGATTTCATCACATGTACTTTGGACTTGTTATCAAGAGAGCTCAGTCTCCGGAGAAAAGGACATCATGCTTGGCAGATTAGATGGTCCGCGTAAAAGAGAAAGTCTCACAATGAGATAGATGTGCACAGTTGGCTACAGAAATGCTCAAAGAGAGCAACATTTGTGAAGATGATGCAGGACTGGACAGGGTGGTGTTCTGGTGTCCATACTATTACTATGAGTTGAAAACAATTGGATCACCCCTAACAAAACAAATACAATGTTACATTATATTATGTATCTTTAGAGCAGTCTTGTGAGATTGTTTATATTCTCATTTTACATGTGAGGAAATAGTCTTAGGGAAGTTATTAGTCTATAGTTATACAATCAAATAATAATATTCTAATAGGACAAAAAAATCACCATTTGATTTCTTAATATTTCTAAAAGCAAACTTTGAATCATGTTACTGTATCTTTAAAAAGTAAAGTTCCAATAAAAATCCATTAACTACTTTCAGATATAGCAATCCTCTTGTCCAGCTGTGAAAAGTACTAGATGATACTTATTTGCCATTTGTGTTATTTACGGTCCATGACTTTTATGGTAACTGGTTCCTATTATTGGTTTCTATTAATGTAAAACATAAGTGAACATAAATGAGGCGTGAATCATTTCTTTTTATTAGGCCCACAGTCTTCACTCAGTGCTTGCAGTAACTCCAGCTGTGTCTTGTTAGTGATAACCTATTTAAAATAGAGATCTTAAGAATAAGGAATATGATTGAAATCTTTGTCTATTTAGATCACTTCTCTTCTATTGCAACAATAATGGTGACAGAAAGAAAACAAAACGTAATTACTGGCACAGCAAAAGCATTCGCAGCCTCTGCTTTGTAGTGTGCTTGTTGTTGTTGTTAAGTACCATCAAGTCGGTTCCGACCCATAGTGACCCTGTATAGGGTTTCTGAGGAGCCCGCTGGTGAGCTTGAACCGCCGACCTTGCACTTCAAACAGCTTTGCAATCTGGCATATTAATCCACAATGCCACATCAGGACTCCTTTGTCTTGTGCTTAGTGTGATACTAATTACACAACTGGTAGATTACAGTTACTAGTATCAGTAACTAGTAACTTAATAGTAGATTATGCTGTAAATTATGACACAGTGCAATATGCAATTTCCTCTGCTCTATAAATATCCTTAAGAGGAGGTTACTATTAATATCAACGTTGTTAAACAATAACAGTTTGGAATTTTAAATAAAGAACATTTAAAATCATTAAAACTATGACCCTGCCAGATTTCTGGGGACACCAATTAAAATATGTGATTTGACATTGATCTAAAAGATTTAATTTAATTTAATTAAAAAAAATTGATGCTCTCCTATTCTCATTTGTAGGAGGGCTTTTAGGAAGGGGCTCTGATGGCACTCTAGGATAAACATTGAACTGCTCACCATAAGGTCAGTGGATCAAACTCACCAACTGCTCTGTGGGACAAAGATGAGGTTGTCTGTGCCTGTAAAACTTTAGTTTCAGAAAACCTCTAGGATCACTGTGAATCAGATATCAACTCAGTGGTAGTGGGTTTGGTTTTGGTTTTAGGAAGCTTCCTGTTAATAGTTGTATTTACTTAGAAAAGGAGAGTTCCTTTTTATTATATTAGAAGAAATACGCTTCTTTAATTAGAAAGCAAAGGAACATATAGATATACATTTCCCAGTAATAATATGAAAATCCTTTAAAAATAATTGGGGGAAATTTTGTTTCATATAAAACATATTTAATGTAGGCATTTGTACTTGAGAGAACCTTTTTTGAAGACATGTGATATTCTTCTGTCAGGTACTTCCTAATTCAATTAAAATGGCTTTTTGAAATTTAACTTAGTAAACTTACGATACTTTGTAATTTCACCATCTTTGGTCATCAATAATATGTTAGAAATGTTGTCTAATCAAATATTTACCATATCCTTACCAGGGGCCCTTTCGTGATCTCTCTGAAGTACTGCAGCAACGCTACAAGCCTTTGGAGCCAACCTTGCGGGTTGCAGAACCAATAAGTGAATTAAAGGAAGCCAGAGAGGCATTCAGAAGAGAAGAATTGGTACTTAACATACATGAAAATGTGTGAGTGCTTCGTTAAAAATCATTTCCGTACAATATTTGGTAACTTACATTTATTAATCCTTTGTTTCCCTAATGAAGATAATCTTTTATTTGTGACAGAAGGCAGAATGACCCTTGATCTGCTCAGAAGCAACCATTTTTAATAAGCAAATGTATTAGATAAATTCAATATTAATGGTGACCTAAAATAATTAATATCCAGTTGTTGTTGTTGGTAAGTGTTTTCGAGTCAGTTCCGAGTCATAACAACCCCATATAGGATTTAAAAAGTTTTTGAATTTGGGAGTGGGAAGTAGAATGTCCCATCCTTCTCCCACGTAGCACCTGGTGGGCTTGAACTGTCGACCTTGTGGTTTGCAGTTCAGTGCTAATCTTATGGGGCACTGCTAGTCAGTTATAAAAAGGGGAAAGAAATAATGAATGACATTTTAAAGGGTCTAAGTGGCCACTATCCATGAATTTGTGAAGATCATTTCCTTGCTTATCTAGTAAATGCATCATATTTATGATACTTCTAAAGTAAGTTTCAACAACAACAAAAATTTTTTTTCTAATATATTTTACTTGGACATATTGATATAGCATGACAAACCACAATCCATGGTACTTTTTAAAAACCAGGAGCGATGGAAGAGATTGGTTTCTTTATGACTGCGAAAGATGAAAGATGATCTATCTAATAGTATATGCAACTTTAAATGATATTATTAACATTATTGATTTGGGGATCCTTTCATGTCTTTCCCAGAGGGACTTTCTCTCTCTTAAGTCACTGTCGTTCATCCAAGGAGTTATAGGTGATTTATAAATAGACCATTAAAAATCTAAAATGCCTTTATTAATATTATTATTCTACGATCTATCTTATAATTATCCTTAATGTATCTTATTATAATTATTTAGGATTACAAATATGCTATGTAGTAATAAGCCACATGATTACCATACTATAACATTAGTTATTATAATTATAAAATTATTCTAATATGATAATATAACATATTAGGCAAATCTGTTGCAAAAGACCTCTTTAAAATGTTAAAGAGCAGAGAGGTCACTTTGAAGACTAAAATGCACCTGATCCAAATTGTGGTATTTTCAATCACGTCATACACAAGTGAAAGTTGGACAATGGGTAATGAAGACCGTAGAAGAACTAGAGCATTTGAACTACAGTGTTGGTGAAGAATATTTAAAGTACCATCTTCTGGAAGAACAAACGAATCTGTCATGGAAAAAGTATAGTCAGAATTCTCCTTAGAAACTAGGATGGCAAGTCTTCATCTCTTGTCTTTGGACATTTTGTCAGGAGGGATCAGTCGTTGGAGAAAGACATCATGTTTGGGAAAATGGAGGGTCAACAAAAGACAGGAAAACCCCCAACAAAGTAGACCTGTGTAGTGGCAACAACAACAATTGTGAGGATGTCTCGGGGCTGTGCTGTGTTTTGTTCTGTTGTGCATAAGATGGCTATGAATCGGATCTGACTCTATGGCACCTAACAACAACAACAACATGTTTTTGTCTTTGTTAAGTGTCACCCAGTCAGTTCCAACCCATAGCAACCCTGTATAGGGTTTCCAAGGAGTGGCTGTTGAGTTTGAACTGCTGACCTTGCAGTTCAAACTGACCTTGGGGTCGAGTGTTTATCTTACAGCGCCACACCAAGACTCAACAACAGTATAACATATTATAAATCATTTTATAATAATAGTTAATGACAACATATAAAACTATAATAATTATGTATTGCTATTTATATAATACATGCTGTTTTTGTTGTTGTTGCCATCAAGTCAATTCTGACTCACAGAGACCCTGTACAGGGTTTCTGAGGAGCACCTGCTGGGTTTGAACCACTGAACTTTTGTTTCCCAGTCCAGTGCTGATCCTACAGCACCACACCAGAAGTAGCATCAGTTGTTGTTGTTAGGTGCCATTGAGTTGGCTCAGACTCATAGTAACTTTATTATATAAATTAATGACAAATAATAAGAAGGATAATAATCACATAATGCATTACAAAGTGTGTTTTCTTACATAAAAAAACTAGAATTGCCTCTCATCTGCCACAGTGAATTTCAGACAATTTTATCAATTATAAGGGATATGTAATATGCTTTTTAGTATATATTAAAATGAGACTTTCTTAAGACTTGAAAAAGGAAAATTTTCTTAAATACTTTGTTTCATAGCAGTTACATGAACTGGAGTAATTAGCTATACAGTATTCAGCAGATTCTTTAAATAATTAACTAAGTAAATTCAATGTTAAGATGAATGCAAAAATAAACATTTTTTCTTGTTAATTTTGGGCAAGTAGATTCATTTTATTAAAGAGATTAATAGAAGATTAATGCTTCTCACACCTAGTTAAGAAAACTTACAATTCAGGGATGAATACCTAAGGAGTTTTACTATTTCAGAATTATTTCAGTCTATTCAGTGACTCAGAGGTTTTTGAAATATCAAAATTAATTTTGTGAAGAAATTGACCGTATTAATATTTCTATAGAAATCACTGGAGTCCTGGTCTGGAACTGTAGGATACACACTGGGCTGCTAACCGGAAGGTAGTTCAAACCTCAGAAACCCTATATGGTCTCACTCTGTGTCAGAAGGGACTTAAAGGCACATAACAACAATAACAACACAGAAATCAAAATATATGAAAGATACCAGATTATCCTTTCACAACATATTCCTTATGATTATCTTTTTAAATGTGTCTTATAATTGTTGTTGTTGTTAAGTGACATCGTGTATGTTCTGACTCATAGTGACCTTGTATAAGATTTCCAATGAGTGGTTGGTGGGTTTGAACTGCCGACCTTGTGGTTAGCAGCCCAGTGCTTATCCTAGGACTCCTATTATTATATAGCATATTGTTGTTGTTGTTAAGTGCCATCGAGTCAGTACCTACTTAAAGTGACCCTGTACAGGGTTTCTGAAGAGCGGCAGATGCGCTTGAACTGCCGACCTTGCGGTTCAAAGTGACCTTGCAGTCCAGAGTAATAACCCACAGCGCCACACCAAGACTTCATATAGCATATTAATAATATTTATAAGATGAAATCTTGGCTATCCTACAGCGCCCAGCCAGGATTTCACCTTATAACTAGTATTATTACTATGCTATGTAATAATAGGAGTCACTGGTGTCCTTATGGGGGAGTTCTAGGATAAGCATTGAACTTCTAACTACAAGTTTGGCAGTTCTAGCCCACCAGCCACTCCTTGGTTACCCTATACAGGTTAGCTATGAGTCAGATACGACTCGACAGCACTTATATGACTATGACTACTATATAATAACATCTATCCTGGTGTGGTGCTGTGAGTTAATGCGCCAGACTGCAAAGCCGTTTGAACTGCAAGGTTGGCGGTTCAAGCTCACCAGCTGCTCCTCGGAAACCCTATACAGGGCTACGGCTCGGAACTGACTCGACGGCACTTCACAACAACAACAACAACAACATTTAAATTATAACATGATATTGATATGGGAATATAAAGTTTTATCAATGTCATCCCCAGAGAAAAGTGTTCCACTTATGCCTTTGCTGGAACACCTGCACTTGGAAATGCTTTCTGTCTATGGTGTTGCTGATGCCCCTTTACACTGAGGCTTTCAGACATTGAGAAGAATCCACAGGAACAAGTCAAGTTGAGAGTGGTAAAGAAATCATATATAGATTTGAAGCTGTCATATTTTTTGCACCTAGGCTAAGCAGCTGGTTTGAGTAACTAATCGAAGAATAGTTTCATTTTGTCCCCCATTGGGGTGAAGGAGTAAGTATTATCACCTCTAGTTTATTTTTAAAATATTTTTTTGTGAATTATGTAATAGTTTACATGGGAGAACATTAGCTTTTCAGTCATTGTATTGTATTTTGTTTCATTGCCATGGTTACAATCCCCTCCATGTATCATCAGTTAACCAAAGGGTATACCCTGCAAACCTGCTCCCTGGTCATCAGCACATAGCTCCCTCTCTGGGTCTAGAGTCCCCAGCTGCTCCATCTCTCCACATCTTCTCTGCCTCCATCTCTGGTGTCACTGTTTCTCTGGGTAGGGTCCCGCTCTCCGCTCTTCTCCCTTGATGGTCCCAGGGACCTCTGATCCTGGACTGCAAAGTCAACCACTCCCCTCCTTTTGCTGCAAAACACCTACCTGTACATTTCCAACCCTCACAGTGAGTCATGATAGCAATTATTCACTAGAACAATTTCATTTTGAAGCCAATCAAAAGACTGATATTTTATATCTTTTATTGAAACAATTTTGTATTGAATATAATGGGTAGCATAATTGTATCATGTATGGCAAAAGAAATGCTGGGACTGTAGATTTTCTATCTTTGCAAATAGAATGTCTGTTATAGAAATGATTCGATGCTGTCGAGTTGACTGCAACTCTAAATGACCCTATGTACTACAGAACAAAACACTGCCTAGTCCTGAACCATCCTCACAACAGCACCAGAATATTTTCAGATTCAGTGCCAGAAGATGAGTCCCCCGGGGTTGGAAGGAACTCAAAATACGACTGGGCAAGAGCTGCCTCTTCAAAGTAGATTTGACCATGAGTTGTCACATCATGAAGATATGAATGGAGTACAGCTTTTGGGACTTTCGTTTGCTGATGAACCACAACTCAAAATGAAGAGAAATAGCTGTAGACATTGTTAATAATCATAACATGGAATACATAAAATATGAATCTAGGAAAATTGGAAATTGTCAAAAACTGAAATGGAATACGTAAAAATTTGATATCCTAGGCATTCGTGAACTGAAATGAAGTGATATTGGCCATTTTGAATATGACAATCATGTGGTTTATTATGCCAGGAATGACAGATTGAAAAGGAATGGCATCACATTCATCATCAAATAGTATATTTCAAAATCTATCTTGATGTACAATGCTGTTTGTGATATGATACTACCCATATGCCTACCAGGAAAACCACTTACTACTACTATTATTCAAATTACTCACCAATCACTAAAGTCCATGATAATGAAATTGTAGAATTCTGCCACTCCTGGTGTGGTGCTGTAGGCTCAACACTGGACTGCAAACCACAAGGTCTGTGGTTCAAGCCCACCGACTACTCCTTGGAAACCCTATACAGGCTCACATGAGATGGAACGGACTCAATGGCACTTAAGAACAACAATAACCAACTTTCTTCTGTCTGAAATTTATCAAACATGCAATCAAGATGCATTGGTAGTTACTGTTGATTCGAATTTGAAGGTTAGAAACAAAAAGGAAAGATCAGTAGTTGGGAAATATGGCCTTGGTGATAAACATGATGCTAGAAGATATCATTATAGAAATTTGCAGGATCAGTGACTTACCCATTGCAAATACCTTTTTTAAACAACATAAAGCATGATTATACATATGGACTTCACAAGATGGAATACACAGGAATCACACTGACAACATCTGTTGAAAGAGACGCTGGAAAAGCTCCATATTGTCAACCAAAACAAGGCCAGGGTAGACTGTGGAACAGACCATCAATTGCGCTTACGTAACTTCAGTCTGACGTAGAAGAAAATTAAAACAAGTCCACACAAGCCAAAATAAGGCTGTGAACATTTCCCACCTAAATTTAGAGACTATATCAAGAACAGATTTGATGCATTAAACACTAATAACCACAGGCCAGTTTTTTGTGTAGTCAGCTTTAAATTTTTGCTTGCATTTATAACTCTGTGTGAATAGACACATACATACATACAAGCATTTATTCTCTCCAATCAAAATCTTTCATGTAGAGCAAGTACAGTGTGCATAATATTCTTTTGATTGGAGAGAATTTTAGGGTTTGAAATTTTGAAAAGAGCATTTCAAGGAATATTTTCAGATCTATGATGGAAGCATGCAACTTGCTAAGCTGAAATGATAAGGAGGTCATCATTATTAAGAGGTAAAACTGGGAGGCCATGCTGGTACCAGAGTCATTAAAGTTAATGTTCAATTTGCCCATCAAAATGGCAGAAGGTGGAATGGAGTGAGTGGTCATAAGTCATATGTTGTTGTTGTTAGGTACCACTGAGTTGGTTCCAACTTAGAGTGGCCCTGTATAGGGTTTCTGAGGAGTGAGTGGTGAGTTTGAATAGCTGACCTCATAGTTCCAACCTCCTGGTCCTGCACTTATCTTACAGTGCCACACTAGCATTCCAGTGATAGGGACTAGTACATGGGCCCCCATATGCATGTGAACATTTGACCATAAATACATAAGACCCTAGAAGAATTGATGCATTTGAGTTTTGAGGTTGCAAAGAATATTTAAAGCACCATAGACTATCGCAAGTACAAACAAATCTGTTTTGGAAGAAGTGTGACCAGGATGCTCTTTAGAAGCAAGGATGGTGAGACTATGTCTCTCATACTTTGGATATGTTATCAGAAGGGCCTGGAGAAGGACAACATGCTTGATGAGCAAAAACGAGAACGACTCTCAATTAGATGGACTGACACAGTGATAGCAACAACAGGCTCAGATGTAACTAGAGTAAGAAAGGCAAAGACTGGGTAGAGTTTCAGTCTGTTGTGTAGAGTTACTGTGCGACGATACCTAACAACATAGTTTCATGAGCAGTGCCATTGTCCTGTTTAGATACTGTAAACACTCTGACCTAATACAGGGACTATGCTTATGAAAGGAGCCCTGGTGTGACATTGTAGGATAAGCAGTGACTGCTAGCTGCAATGTCAGCACTTCACACCACCAGCCACTTCTTGGAAACCCTGTAAAGGGTTGCTATGAGTCAGAACTGGTATTGTTAAGTGCTGTTGAATTGGTTCCGGCCCATAGCAACCCTGTACAGAAGTGGCTGGTGAGCTTGAACCGCCGACCATGCAGTTCAAACTGACTTTTCAGTCCAGCACATTAACCCACATGCCACACCAAGACACCAACAACATACTTGCTATTATTGTTATTAAGTGGCATTGTGTCAGGTCCAACTCATAGCGACTCTACTTAGACAAACTATGTTGTTGTTGTTATGTGCTGTGGAGTCAGTTCCGAGTCATAGCGACCCTATACAGGGTTTCTGAGGCTGTAAATCTTCAGGGGAGCAGAAATCCTTGTCTTTCTCCCGTGGAACAGCTGGTAGTTTCAAACTGCTGACCCTGAGGTTCACAGCCCAATTCGTAACTACTACGCTACCAGAGCTCCTAGACAAACTATAATAATATGTAAAATAGAATGAATTTAAGATGTTGCTTTAGAAATCAGTTTCCATCAGTGCCATTTACAGATTTTCAAATCCATGAGCTATCTTGTTAAATCATACTTGAGTGTTTAGACTAATTGTAACCTTTGCTAAAATTGAGAGAAATTGTTGGGTGCCCAAGGATTCAATGAAAATCATTCAATTAATGAATCATATGCATCTGCCTTCATTGCTCTCAAATTAGCAACCTAGCTCAGACTGGACCCTTACTGTTAAGCCTTTTAAATTTTGTTTCTAAAATTTTAGCATTAGTATCAGTTCATAGACACTGCCACAGGAAATTCTTATACAAAAGGTTAAAACACATTTATTTAAACAGGACATTTAAAAAATGGATATACACAGATAAGATTATTATATTTATCATTAAAGAATAATGAAAGCAAAATTCAGCACATCCCAAAACTTTTTTGACTTGTACAATTGTTCAAACACTTTAGACCTATAATTTGCATATTTTCTGAACTGTTGTTAGATTATGGTAAATAGGGATTATCATCTATTTTCATATAATGTTTTCTTAACAATTCAACTTTTATTTGTAACTCTTCCATTTATTTTAATTACTAGCACAGTGTGCAACATTTATTAATCAGCAGAGCCTTTTTAAGTTAAAATACTAAATTAGCTAACCCCATTAACACAGACTACGCCAAACAAGCAGTAATAGGAGAGGTAGTTACTGTGCAAATCATATTATACATGCGGGTGCTCTCGGGCGCTCTTAAGCATGATTACCCTCTTTTGATCCAGTATCCCTCTGTCTCTCCTAGCTAATTTCCAGTAGAAATTTACAAAGTACAGCCGTCATTTTTCCAGCTTAATTTTTTCTAATGAAGTTCTGGTACTTTATAGCACTGGGGATACAGATAATAAGCCTGTGTATAATTAAGAAGTTCTAGAATTTGTCTACAAAAGAACGCTTTATTACATTGGCTTTATAGCAAGAATTGTACTCTCTTTTTGTCCAGTAAAGCTTTCCTTGAAATAAATCGTTTTTCAAATAAATGACCACAATGGTAGAATTCCATTCTTATAGGCACCTGAATTCAAAAAAGATTAAGATTTATTCTTAATCTTTCTAACTGCATTAGAAAAAAATCAAGCTAGAAAAATGAAGCATGGGCAGAATTGTGACAATTGAATACATTTAGTGGAAAACCTGGGATTGCATATACCTTCAGTGTGTGTAATAAAAAATTACTGAAAAAAGCACTTTTCTTTTTTTGTTGTTGTTGTTGTTGTTGTTATGGGTTAGAGTTTTTTTTTTTGTTTTTTTAAAGCACTCTTCCTAGCATATGGCCAAAAATACCTAACATATACTTAGTAAAAGTTTTCCAAATGAGTTGTAGTTGCGAGACATAGTAATTTGGGGCCATACTTATGTCTTTATATTGGTGTGGCATTTATACATCTTAGATTTTCCAGGGTAGTCCCTGTTTAAAATGGTTTTTTTTTTTATATCCATAAGTTCTCATATATTTATTAATGTGTCCCAGTTTTGGGTTCCAAAATGTGATTGGGGCTTACCATGCAGGACAAGGAGAGTGGCACAGATGAGGTGGCATGGGCAAAGCCATTCAACAATATTTGCTTGCCTAATACAGGAGTCCTGGCATGGTGCTGTAGGTTAATGTGCTGGATTGCAAAGTCAGTTTGAACTGCAAGGTTGCTGGTTCAAGCTCACCAGCTGCTCCTCGGAAACTCTATACAGGGTCATTATGGGTTGGAATCAACTCAACAGCACTTAACAACAACAACAGTACAGACCAAGAACTGAATATCCATTTCAGTATAATAAGGAGCTGCCTCTAGGGAGAGATGAAGGCTTCTTTTGCCTCCCCTGTGCTTCCCTATCAGCATTGCTTTCCTGATCTGTGCTCAGTCCACATGGGGACATGGTTTCAGTGGTTCAGCTCTCTCTCTTAAGGAGTTTCTCTTGGCCTCCCAGGAGGCTCAATAGTAAGGCATCATCCTGGATTTGCTCCCTGAGGAGAGACTCCTAAACTGTTTCTCCATTTCCTTTTATTGGCCAGAGAGGCAAAGCAGTGTTCTCCCAGGAGAGGAAACTACATTGACTCTTGCCAAATGTTGAGAGACTATGGGCAGGTCCAGAAACAATTCCCACATTAGACAATGTTGTGTGACACAAGGTCTGCTATAGGTTTTGGGAGAAACTCCCTCTAGTTTGTTATTTCTCCTGATCCTGTGAGTAGCATTTTACTTGATATCAGTGAGTTTGGTTTGGGATAGCCTAGGCAAGGCCCTCTGTTGACACACTGATTCAGTACTCAGCTGCTAAGTAAAAGCTTGGCACTTTGAACCCAGTAACTGCTCCATGGGAGAAAAATGTAGCAATGCGCTGTTGTTGTTTAGTGCTGTCAAATCATTTCTGACTCATAGTGATCCTGTATAGGGTTTCCGAGGAGCTGCTGGTGGATTTGAGCTGCCTACAGTTCAAACCAACCTTGTGGTTCAGTGCTTATCCTACAGTCACCAGGCCTAGCCCAAATGACTTATTTTTAGGCAATTGTTTATGGGCGAATTTTTTAGGTTGAAGTCAAATTCCTAACTTGTGAGTCATGTCCCTGGGTGGTGCAAATGGTAAATGCATCTAGTTGCTAACCAAAAGGTTGGAGGTTTGAGTCCACACAGGTGACTTGGAAGAAAGGCCTGATGATCTACTTCCAAACTAGCCACTGAACACCCTATGGGTCACAGTTCTCCTCTGATACACATGAAGTTGCCATAAATTCAAATTGACTCCATTGTAACTCGTTCTATTTATTTACTATCTTTCTTTGTGCTATATTCAGTAGGATCTCGTTAAGCAAGAAGGTCTGATGGCATGTTGGTATTTGAGAATAGATGCCATTGTTGTTAGGTGGACTCATAGTTACCTTCTGCACAACAAAACGAAACACTGCCTGATCCTGTGGTATTTCACAGTTATTGTCACATCTGAGCCCATTTCTGCTGCCACTGTGTCAATCCATATCATTATAGGTCTTCCTCTTTTTCAGTGGTCCACCATTTTGCCAAGCATGACGTCCTTCTCCAGAGACTGCTCCCTCCAGATAACATGTCCAAGGAGCATTCTGCCTGTGCTTCTTCCAACTCAGATTTGTTTATTCTCTGGCAATCCATGGTACTTTTAACATTCTTCACATCCATATGAGCCTATTGAAAATACCCTGGCTTGGGCCAAGCACACTTTAGTCCTCAAACTGACATCTTTGTTCTTGAACACTTTAAAGAGGTCTTGTGCAGCAGAGTTGCCTAATGCAATAAATACATCATTTGATTTCTTGAATGCTGTTTCCATGAGTGTTGATGGTGGACAGCGTCATCATATATAAATCTCTACTACCATGCCCATTTTTATATGATTTTCACTGTGGTTTAGATAACTATCCTATTGGATGGTCAACTTTTTATATATGTAAAAATAAAAATGTTTGCAGTTATAGAGTAGTAAGAGACTGAATAGATTAAGTGTGTTTCAGGAAGTATTGATAGATGAGTTGAAGAATTTAGGCACAAATCAATAAGCAAAAGTGGGTCATGATTTAAAGAATTGGATCATTTGTCAGTGAACTAATCTGGTTGAAGGAAAACCTAAACTTACAAGTAACAGTAGTCAGACTATAAGAAAATAGAAAAAATGAAAATCTAACTGCCCAGACTTTCCAATAATGTATTTGTATTGAAGCATTACATATTCATATTGTGTTTAAGAATTTCTGCCAGATCTTCATCTCTCATGGCATTATAAAAATTAATGGCCAAATCTATATCTTCCTACTCTATAACAAGATGTCCAGTTAATTGAAAAGACAGATATTGGCTGGCAAGCATAAAATATATCTGAACATAGATTTTAAATTAATATAAGATATATTTAACAAGTAATTTAAACTTATTTTAAAATATTCATTTGTTAATGACTTGTCATTGTTAAGTACTGTCAAGTCTTTTCCAACTCTTAGTGACTTTGTATAATGTTTCCCAAGGAGTGGCTGAAGGATTTGAACAACTGACCTCTTACAGTAAGCAGTCCAGTGCTTATCCTATACTGTCATACCAGAACACTAAAGATACAGACCATAGAAACAAGACATAAATATGCTTCTTTAAAAAAAGGATGGAAAAACATATGTCAGGCATGGCAACTAATACAAGAAGGAATGACAATATTAATTTCTGGTAAAATAGACTTCTGTGGCACTGTGAGTTAATGCACTGGACTGCAAAGTCAGTTTGAAACTCAAGGTCAGTGGTTCAAGCTCACCAACTGCTCCTCAGAAACCCTATACAGGGTTTCAATGGGTCAGCTCTGACTCGATGACACTTAACAACAATAACATGGCAATGCCCAGCAAAAGAGACAAGGAAGAATATTATGTAATGATGGTCAATTGCACAAGAGAACTTAACCTCCCGAAATATGTGTGCACTCGATGAAAGAGCCCTACAGTACATAAATGAAACTTGAACAGAATTGAAAAGAGAAATGGATAACTCCAGAAAGTATAAGGAGATTTTAATAGACCACTTTTGATGAAGGAGAGAACAACTAGAAAGAAACTTAATAAGAATGCAGAAGATTTAGACAAACACCACAATCCTCATACACAGAAGACTCCTTATAACCACAACACAATATTATTTCTTTGCCAGTGCAAGATTCTCCACAACAGACAATATGTGTGGCCAAAAAGCAATTTTCAATAAATTTTAAAACTTCAAAATACTATAAAGCATCTTGCCAGTTCCCCAAACTGGAAACCAACAACAGGAAGAATAAGGAAAAAAGTGAAACACATGAAAACTGAACTAACACCTTGTTTAGAGATTACTGGGTAATAACCAAAGTCTTACCCACTGCTATCAAGTTGATTCTGACTCACAGAGACCCTGTGTAGGGTTTCTGTGGCTGTGAATTTTTGTGAGAGTGGAAAGCCTCAATTTTTTTTCCCTTGGAGAGGCTGGTGGATTTGAACTGCTGACCTTGCAGTTAGCAGTACAGTGCTTATCCTACAGCACCATCATGGCTCCTAACTACATAATAGAAGAAATTAAAAATGAAATAAAATCTTCCTTGAATCAAATCAAAATTTAAGCACAACATGACAAATCTTTAGGATAAAACAAAAGCAATGCTCAGAGAACAATTTGTAGCAATTTCCAATAATTAGAAAAAGAATAGCAAAAAAGAACCTACAGTCACCAAAACAAAAGAAACAATAAAAAAGATTAGAGCAGAAATAAATGAAATAGAAAAACAATAAACTCAGTAAGATTAGAAGTTGTCTTTTTGGAAACAACTAATAAAACAGACAAACCACTGTTACATTTAATGAAGGAAAAGATACAAATAATATGAATTGGAAATGAAAGAGGTGATGAAACAATAGAGCCAACTGAAATAGAAAGAACAATAATAGAATACTACAAAATACTTTTAAAACTGTACATTTAAAAACCTAGGCGAAATGGAAACTTTTCTAGAAATGCACTGCCTACCCAAGTTAGCACAGACTGACAGAAAATTTGAGTAGACCCATCACAAAAGAAATTGAGCAAGTCTTTTAAAAATTCCCAACAAAAAAACAATTCTGGCACATACATCTTTACTGACAAATTCCACCAAATATTCAAAGAAGTAATGACACAAATACGTCTCACACTATTTCAGAACATAGAAAAGGATGGACTCTATAAGAATTTATTTTGTGAAGCAAGCATAACCTTGATACCAAAGCCAAGCAAACACATCACTAAAAAAAAAAGAAAATTAAAGGCCTTACTAGATATTCAAGGAGCTCTGGTAGCGTAGTGGTTACGAATCGGGCTGCGAACCTTAGGGTCAGCACCCTCGGAAACCCTATACAGGGTCGCTATGGGTCGGACCCGACTCGATGGCACTTAACAACAACAACAACAACTAGATATTCAAGGATAGTCTGACATTAGAAAAACTATCGATATAATCTAGTCCATAAATAAAATAGAAGAAAAGACCATGTGATAGTAACAATCGATGAAGAAAAGGCACTTGACAAAATTCAACATCCAAACCTGATTACAAAAAAAAAAATGTTAGCAAAAAAGGACTAGAAGGCAAATTCTTCAGCATAACTTAGGGCATATACACAAAACCATCAACTAACATTCTCAATAGAGAGGGACAGAAAGCATTCCCCTTATGAATGGGAAACAGACAAGGGTGCTCTTTATCACCAGTTTTATTCAATATCATATTGGAAATCCTAGCAAGAATAATAATGCAAGACAGGGAATAATTGGCATCCAAACTGGCCAAGAAGTAAAACTATCTCTGTTTGCAGATGGTATGACCCTATTCATAGGAAATGCCAGAAACTCAACAGGTAAACTACTGAAAGTAACAGAAGGGCTCAGCAAAGTGACAGGGCACAATATCAATATACAAAGGGGCTTCAAAAGTTTGGGGAAATTTTCCATTATCCCTTAATTTTCCCATCAAATTTTTGAAATCACCTCATAGTAAAATCTCTAAGGTTCTTATACATTAACAAAAATAACTCTGAAAATGAAATCAGGAAAACAGTACCATTTACAATAGTCACCCAAAAGATGAGGTACTTAGGAACAATCTAGCTAGAGATACAAAGGACCTATATAAAGAAAACTACAAAACACTATTACAAGAAACCAAGAGATTACATAAATGGAAGAATAGACTACGTTCATGAATAAGAAGAGTTAATACTGTGAAAATATCAATATACTCAAAACAATCTGCTGCTACAATAATCCATAATCCATTGTCTTTCTTTAGAGATGAAAAAACTAATCAGCAACTTTATATGGGAGGGAAACAGACCCCAGAAAAATAAAACACTGCTAAAGAAGAAGAATGAAATTAGAGGCCTCTCACTTCCTAATTTCAAAACCTACTCTACAGCCACAGTAATCAAAGCAGTCTAATGTTGGTACAATGACAGACACACAGACCAATGGAATAGCATTGAGAACCATAAATAAATCCAGTGATGTATAGACAGCTGATCCTTGGTAAAGGGCTTGTGGTTAAGTGCCACAGAGTTGGTTTCAACTCATAACAATCATGCATAGGATTTCCAAGGAGCTGCTGGTTGATTTGAAACTCTGACCTTGTGGTTTCAGCCAACCTTGTCCAGTGTTTATCCTACAGCGTCACATCAGGACTCCTGGCAAAAGGCTGAAACCTATTAAATAAGTCAGAGATAGTCCCTTTAACAAGTGATGCTAGCAAAACTGGATATACATTTGTAAAAAAAAAAACCCAAAAAAACTAAACAGGATCCATATCTTCCATCATATTAGAAAAAGCCTCAAAATGGAATGTAAAACCAAAACTATAGAAATCATTAAAGAAAAATTAGAGATAAACTTAGGGGATATATATGACATATATAAACTATCAAAACAGAAGACAAACTAGACAA
>NW_006408651.1:1901996-1921275 GCF_000296735.1 Chrysochloris asiatica
TTTAATGTCCTCATTTCTGCTTCTTGCTTTCATAGCTGCCTGACAGATTTCAAGATGCCAGTGTGTTGGTTGTTATGCTATACCTTAGGCTTTAATTTAATTTTAGACCTGTTTTGTTTTTAAACTCTTTCCTTCTCTGCTGCCCTGTCCTGCCTTTTACCGTATTAAAAAACAAAACAAAAAACAAACAAACAAAAAAAACCGTTCAGGGCTTTTGCTTGTGCTGAGTATCTGTGAGCATGCGTGGCAGAAGTTCCCACCAGTGGTGAGGGTAGGGGTGTCCACTAGCTCAGATTCCCCATCTAGTCACCAAAACGGAGGTGCACAAACAGTGGGCTCACCAATGACCAGATACCAAAGAAAAAAAAAAAATCAGAACTGAGTAAAACTGATAAAGTGCATTGTCCCCCTTGCTCCAAGGTTCCCACAGTGTTTTTCTGTGGTGTTTCTACTCCTCCCGCTTGGTCTTGTCATTTGGTTTCATCCAAGATGTTGGCTCCGGGCCTCCGAGGCCAGCCGATTTAAAAGTACGGGATTTCTTACTTCAGCTTCAAGTTCCACAAACTATAAGCTTTCAGACTTTTAAAATATTCCTATCTCTGTGGTTCCGAGTTTTGGAGCTCTGCCCTGGATCTACTTTGCCTGGTATTCTGTGGTATTGCTAATGGTGAACTTCACTGCACATCCACCCTAGCCGCCATCAAGCCCCGCCCTCAAGCCGTGGTATTTTCAATAACCTTATATGCATGCGAAAGCTGGACAATAAATAAGGAAGACTGAACATGATATCTTTTTCCAGTGACTGGTCCCTCCTGACAGTATGTCTGAAGTATAAGAGACGAAGTTTGGCCATCTTGGCCTTCAAGGAGCATTCTGGCTGCACTTCTTCCAAAATGGATCTGTTGGTTCTTTTGGCAGCGTATGGCACTTTCAATATTCTCGTCCAACACTATAACTCAAAAGCGTCAATTCTTCTATGATCTTCAATCGAACCTTATTTGATTTCTTGACTGCTGTCTTCCTAGTCTTTCTTCATCTGGAAGGTCATCTGAAACCTGTCAACCATGGGTGACCCTGCTGGTATTTAAAATACTGGTGGCAAAGCTTTTAGAATCACAGCAACTCACAAGCCACCACAGTACAACAAACTGACAGATGAGTGGTTGTCTGACTCATAGCACCCTATATAGGGCTTCCAAGGAGCAGCTGGTAAGTTTTAACTGCTGATCCTACAGTTCAAACTGACCTGTGGTCCAGTGCATCAACCTACTGCGCCACACCAGGATTCCCTTCATTTATTGTGCACTTTCTCTTGTCCAGGCTCCAAGTGAAGTGCTTAGTTATATTAAATTGTTCACTCCTCATTGACAACTTTTATATTAGCAGCCAGGTGCTTAACCGCTGTGCCACCAGTATTCCTCCTTTAACAACTCCATATGGACATCAAGTGATAAAGAGGTCAAGTAACTTGCGTGAGATAGTACAGCCAGCAAGGGCAAGCTGAGATGTATGGGTCTGGTTTATTTTAAAGCCCATTATTCATAATGTTTGCCTAAAATGCCTCCATTTTTTGGGTGACAACATTTGAAAAAAAATCATTTTCAGTGAGAATTGCACATACTGCTTTCCCTTGTCATTTTTGAAATACCATTTTAAAACTAAGAATGTTTACTTACATGTGAATTTTGAAAGGTGTAGCATCATTAATTAATTTAATGTTGGATGTTGTCTATATTGGAGGAGCTGTAGTAGCATAGTGGTTACAAATTGGGCTGTGAACCACAAGTTCAGCAGTTTGAAACCACCAGCTGCTCCGTGGGAGAAAGATGAGGCTCTCTGCTCCCGTAAAGATTTATAGCCTTGGAAACCCTGTTCAGGGTCACTATGGGTCAGAACAGACTCGACGGCACTTAACAACAGCATTGTCTGTATTTATAAAAAGGAACCATGGTGGGTCAGTACAGGACAGAGATTTACAGACTTGAAAATTCGATGGCCAGTTCTACTCTATCCCCCGGGGTCACTATGAATTGAAACCTACTCAATGGCAATAGATTTGGTATTTTTGGATTTATGTTTACAAAACATTTAACCCACCAAAAATTTTGTGAAGGAATTTTTAGTATCTTCATTTGTAAAATAAGAACCAAAGATTCATAGAAATTTAGTGGCAGAGATAATAATTGGTAGAGATTGAAGTAGAATTGATTCCAAACCAATGTATTGTTTTCACCATGTTGTTGTTGTTAAGTGTCATCAAGTAGATTTCTACTCATAGGGACACTGTATAGGATTTCCAGGGAGTAGTTGGGGGGTTTGAACTGCCAACCTTGTGATTAGAAGTCTAGTGCTTATCCTACAACACCATGCTATAGTCCATTATTTTTCAAAATCCTGACTTGTGTTTTATGTAAAATGTTTTTAGAAAGCAAATTAAGCATATCAAGTACCTATTTTATTTTTCAGATTTTTGCCATTTTCTACCTACCATAAAAACAAAGAAAAGTACAGGCCCTCAGTGCATTCCTCAAGCAAGTATGGCGCTGCATCTTATGGGCACCAACATTTCCGAGATGAAAACCCTCAAAAGTGGGTCAATTCCAAGGTGAGATAAAGCAGTATTTAAAAATGACATTCCTTTGAAAATGCTAAAAATCAATTGATTATAGCAAATGCAAGTATTCACATTATGATTAAGATCTTCATGCTTACAAAATTATTTATAGCTATTTTGTATAAAGATGATGCTGTTTGTCTATGCCAGTAGAACTTTTTTTTGTTTGTTTGTTATTTTAGTGTTATGTTCTTATGCTTCTAACGTAATGGTATGGATTCAAGCTAGCCAGTCAGGACTTGAATCTGTGGTCACTGAATGGTGTTAAGGAAACTAAGTCTCAGGCTTGGATATCAGTGCTTGCATTTACTTTCTCTGTGTACGTGTGTTATATATTACAAACACAAGTGTAACATATTGTTGTATTATATATGTGTGTGCACTTGTGTGTGTCATATAAACTAAAACCAAAACCTACTGTTGTCAAGTTGATTCTGAGACATAGAATCCTATAGGACAGAGTAGAGCTGTTCTATAGGGTTTTCAAAGTAGTAAATATTTATGGAAGCCGACTGTCTCATCTTTCTCCCCTGGATGGGCTGGTGGCTCCAGACTTAACTCACTGTGCCACCAGTGTCCCTTGTGTATCATGTAGACATATTAATGTATGTATGTTACACACATTTATTTGTATATATGAATTCATATGCTCATATTTATATGTTGTATAAGGAGCTCTGGTAACATAGTGGTTACAAATTGGGTTGCGAACCTTAAGGTCAGCAGTTCGAAACTACCAGCCGCTCCGCGGGAGAAAGATGAGGCTTTCTACTCCCGTAAAGATTTACACCCTCGGAAACCCTGTACAGGGTCGCTATGGGTCGGAACCGACTCGACGGCACTTAACAACAACAACATGCAACAATAAACCATTTCTGGAGGCAGTATATGATCAAGAGCCAATGGTACTGATAGAAAAAGTCCAAGATACACTGAAGGCATTGACAAAGAACACGACTGAACTTTGATGGAATTGAAATCTTTGAACAAACTGATGCTGTCCTGGTGGCACTCACTATCTATGCCAAGAAATTTGGAAGACAGCTTCCTGGCCACTTGATTGGAAATGATTCATATCTGTGCCCCTTTCAAAGAGCAGTGACCCAATGGAATATGGAAATCATTGGACAACATCGTTAATATCATATGTAAGTAAAATTTTGCTAAAGATAATTAAATAATGTCTGCAATAGTACATTGACAGGGAACTGCCAGAGTTTCAAGCCAGATTCAATGAAGGATATCATTGTTGATGTCAGATGGATCTTGACTGAAATCAGAGAATACCACAAAGGTGTTTACCTGTACTTTATTGACTGTGCAAAAGCTTTTTACTGTGTGGATCATTGCAAGCTATCGACAACACTGAGGAAAATGAGTATTCTGGAACACTTAACTGTGCTCATAAAGAACCTGTATATAGAACAGTACAAGGGAACACTGAATGGTTTAAAATTAGGAAAGGTGTGTACAAAGGTTATGTTCTTTATTTATTCAGTCTGTAGGCTGAGCAAATAATCTGAGAAGCTGGATTATATGAAGAAGAATGTGGCATCAGTATTGGAGGAAGATCCATTAACAATCTATGACATGCACATGTTACAACATTGCTTGCTGACAGCGAGGAAGACTTAAAAATACTTACTCATGAATCAAAGACCACAGCCATAAGTATGGATTGCACCTCAATGTAAAGAAAACAAAAATCCTCACAACTGGATCAATCAATAACATCACGATCAATGCTTCTAAGGAATATTCCAGCTGTATTTATTCCAAGACAGATTTGTTCATTCTTTTAGAAAGCATGATGCATTCAATATTCTTCACTAATACCATAATTCAAAGAGATCCAATTCTTCTTTGGTCTTGTTTGTACAACTTTCACATGCATATGAGGTGATTGAAAATACCGTGGCTTCCATCAGGCATGCCTGAGTCTTCAAAATGACATCATTGCTTTTTAGTACTTTAGAAAGGTTGTTTACAACAGATTTGCCCAATACAACACATTATTTGACACAGTGACTTGTTTTCCTATGTGATGATTGTGGTTCCAAGTAAAATGAAATCCTTGACAACTTCAGTATTTTCTCTATTTATCATGATGTTGTTTGTCCAGTTATGAACATTTTTGTTGTCTTTATGTTAAGGTGTAATCTTTATCAGCAAGTGCTTCAAGTCCTGTCTACTTTTAGCAAGCAAGGTTGTGTCATCTGCATATTACATGTTGTTAGTGAGTCTTCCTCCAATCCTGTTGCTGCTTTCTTGTTCATGTAGTCCAGCTTCTCAGGTCATTTGCTTAGCTTGCATATTGTGAAAGCATAGATTTTTCTGGATATTGAATCATATAACATTCCCTTTTTTCTGTCTGAATGATGGCCTTACAGGTTCCATGTGTGCACAATTAAGCGTTCTGGATTCTTGTTCTTTTCAATGTTATCCATAATTTGTTATGCTCTATGAAGTCGAATGCCTTTCAGAGTCAATGAAACACAGGTAAACATCTTTAGCCTTTTCTCTGTTTTTAACAGGGATCCATTTGACACTGGCAATGACAGCTCTCACTCCATACCCTCTTCTAAATCCTGCTAGAATTTCTGGCAGGTCCTTTTTGGAGTACTGTTGCAAACAGTTTTTAATTATCATCAGCAAACTTTTCTTGAATAGGGTATAAATATTGTGAAATAATTTCTGCATTTTTGTGAGTCACATTTCTTTGGAATGTGCACAAATATGGATAATTTCTGGTTGACCAGGTATCTGTTTTTAAGATTTCTTAGCAAAGGTGAATGTTTCCACATTGCATCCATTTGTTTATATTCAATTCCTGAAGATTTTTTCACCGATGTTTTCACTGCAACTTAGACTTCTTCCTTCAATATCATTTACTTTTGGTCAACACTATCTCCTAAAATGGCTGGCTCTCAACCAATCTTTTTGGGACAGTAACTCTGTATTCTTTTCATCTTCCTTTGATCCATCCTACATCATTCAGTCAACATCTTGCTCATAAAATTCTTCAATATTGCAATTCAAGACTTAATTTTTTTCTTCAGTTCTTTCAGCTTGAAAACTGACAAGTGTATTTTTCCCATTTTGTTTTCTAACTTCAGAACTTTGCACATTTCATTGTAACACTTCATTTTGTCTTTTTCACCCACCCTTTAAAAACTTCTGGTTAGCTCTTTTCATCATCATTTCTTTCATTTACTTTAGCTCCACTATGTTCAAGAGCATGTTTCAGAGTCTCTTCTGACATCCATTTTGATCTTTTCTTTCTCCCCTGTTTTTAATGACCTTTTGCTTTCCTGATATATGATGTTTTTTATATCATCCCACAACTCTTCTGGTCTTCAGTCACTCATGTCCACTGCATTAAATCGGTTCTTCAGATAGTCTCTAAATTCAGAAGGAATATAACAAGACCATATTTTGGTTCTTGTGGAGTTGCTTTAATTTTCTTCAGCTTCAGTCTGAACTCACATGTGAGCAGTAGATCATCTCATCAATAGTCAGCTCCTAGCCTAGTTTTGAGTAGGGTGAGTTTCTCCATCACCTCTTTCCATGTTGTTGTTGCTATTGGGTATCATCGAGTTGTTTGTGACTCACAGCGACTATATGCCCAACAGAAGGAAACACTGACCAGTCCTGTGCCATCCTCATAATTATTGTTATATTTGAGCCCATGGTTGCTGCCACTGTGTCAATTCATCTCATTGGGGGTCTTCCTTTCTTTAGTTGACCCTCCACTTTTCCAAGCTTGATGTCATTTTCAAATGTCTGGTCCCTCCTGACAACATGTCCAAAGTACAAGTGACGAAAGTCCCACCATCCTTGCTTGTAAGGAGCATTCTGGCTATACTTCTTCCAACACAGTTCTTCTAGCAGACCATAGTACTTACAATATTCTTTGTCAGCACCATAATTCAAATGCTTCCCTTCTTTTATTGTGCTCCTTATTCACTGTCCAACTTTCACATGCATACGGTGCTATTGAAAATTCCATGACTTGGATCAGGTGCACCCTAGTCTTCAAACTAACATCTTTGCTCTTGAACACTTTAGAGAGGTCTTGTGCAGCAGATTTGCCAAATGCAATAAGCCGTTTGATTTCTTGACTGTTGCTTCCCTGAGCAATGATTGCATTCCAAGCAAAATGAAGTCTTTGACAGCTTCAATCTCTTCTCCATTTATCATGATATTATTTATTGATTTAGTTGTTAGGATCTTTGTTTTCTTTACTTTGAGGTGCAATCCATAATGAAGGCTGTAATCTTTGATCTTCATCAGTAAGTATTTCAAGTCCTCTTGGCTTCCAACAAGTAAGGTTGCATCATCTGTGTATTGATGGTTTTTAATGTGTCTTCCTCCAATCCTGATGTCATGTTCTTCAACACATAATCCATTTTCTTGGATTATTTATTCAGCCATATACCTTTCCTGATTTTAAACCATTCAGTATCCCCTTGTTGTCTTTGAAAAACTGTTTCTTGGTCTATGTACAGGTTCCTCATGAGCATAATTATGCATTCTGGAATCACCATTCTTCACAATATTATCCATATTTTGTTATCATTTCCCTAATTCAAATGCCACAACATAGTCAGTAATTACAAATAAGCATCTTTGTGGTATTCCTGCTTTCAGCCAAGGTCCATCTGACATCAGCAGTGATATCCCTAGGTCCACGTCATCTTTGTATTTGCTTTGAATTTCTGGCAGCGCCCTGTGGATGTACTGCTGCAACCATTTTTAAAAATTTTTTCAGCAAAATTCTTTATGGTTTCCACATTCTATTGGGTTTCCTTTCTTGGGAGTGGGTACAGATATGGATCTCTTCCAGTCAGTTGGCCAGGTAGCTATCTCCTAATTTCTTGGCATAGATGAGTGAATGCCTCCAGCACTGTATCAGTTTGCTGAAACATTTCAATTTGTGTTCTGTAACATCCTGTAGCCTTGTTTTTCAACAATGTCTTCAGTACAGCTTGGACTTCTTCCTTCGGTACCTTTGGTTCTTGATCTTATGCTACTTCTTGAAATGGTTGAACATTGACCAATTCTTTTTGGTACAGTGACTCTGTTTATTTCTTCCATCTTCTTCTGATTTGGGTCCCTCAATATTCTGCCCATAGAACTGCAAGTCTAGGCTCAATTTTTTTCTTCCGTTCTTTCAACCTGAGAAATGCTGAATGTGTTCTTCCCTTTCGGTTTTCTAACTCCAGGTCTTTTCACATTGAAATACTTGATTGTCTTCTTGAGCTGCCCTTTGAAATTTTCTGTTCATCTTTTTTCATCATCATTCTTCCAGTAGCTGTTGTTGTTGTTATTGTTGTTAAGTGCCATCGAGTCAGTTCCCACCCATAGTGACCCTGTCTGTATAGGGTTTCCGAGGAGAGGCTGGTGAGCTTGAATCCCGACCTGGCAGTTGAAACAGCTTTGCATTCTTGTGCATTAACCCACAGTGCCACACCAGAGCTCCTTTCAATAGCTGTAGCTCCTATAAATTCAACAGCAAGATTCAGTTTCTTCTGATCTCTATTTTTGTATTTTGTTTCCCATTTTTAAATGACTTTTTGCTTTTTCATGTATGACATTCTTGATGTCATCTCACAACTTTTCTGGTCTTTGATTATTAGTGTCTAATGCATCAAATATAATCTTGAGATGGTCTCAAAATTAAGGTGGGATATACTTATTGTTATTTTTTTGGGTCTCATAAAGTTGCTATAATTTTCTTCAGCTTCAGCCTGAATTTACATATGAGCAATTGATGGTCTGTTCCATAGGCAACTTCTGGTGCTATTTTGGCTGATTGCATTAAACTTCTCCATTGTCTCTTCTCACAAATCAAATCACAATTTGATTCCTGTGTATTTTATCTGGTAAGGTCCAAGTGCAGCATGGTATTTGCAAAGAATAAGTCATTGCCCTTACAAAATTCTATCATTTGATCTCCAGCATGGTTCCTATCACCAAGGCTTATATTTTCCATTTACTGATCTTTCTTCTTTGTTTTCAACTTTCACATTCCACTCTCCAGTGATCATCTTAACTGTATATTTGATCAATTTCAGAGTGAAGAATTTTCAGTTTTATCATCACTGGCTCTAGTGTTCGGTGTGTAAATTTGAATGAGTGGTATTAGTTGGTCTACCTTGTAGGTGTATGGATATTATTCTATTACAGACAACATGGTACTTCAAGATATATATTGAAATGATCTTTTGTTTATGAAAGCATCACCATTCCTCTCCTGTTTGTCATTTCCAGAATGGTAAACCTAAGGATTATCATATTAAAAATGGCCAATAAGAGTCCATTTGAGTTCAATAATGACTAGGATATTGATCTTTATGTCTTCCATTTTATTTTTGATGACTTTCAATTTTCCTAGGTTCACACTTTGTACATTTCGTGTTCATAGTAATGTTTTCAGCTGTTTCTTCTCATTTTGACTTAGCAAATGGAGGACCTGAAAGCATTGTTCCACCCAAATCATTAAAGTCAACTCTATTTTAAGGAGGCAGCTCTTCCCAATCTTACTTTGATTGCTTTCCAACTTGAGGTTGGAAAGAAAATGTTCCACTGCTATTCGTTGGGCTTTCTGTGTTAGCCATTAAAAAGTGGTTGGCCTTTTTTTTCTTCCTAGTCTTTCTTAGTCTGGAAGCTCCACTGAAACCTATCCATGATGGGTGTGCCTGTTGGTATTTAAAATACCGGTGGTGTAACTTCCATCATCACAGCAACACACAAGGTATTACAGTGCAACAAACTTACAAACAAAAGTGTCAGTTTGATAATTGCATCTGGTAAGGTGCATGTAAATAGTCACCATTTGTTTGTTTTTTTCAAAAGGTATTTGTAATGAATAAGTCATTAATCTTACCAAATTCTACTTCACTATCTCCTGTGTTGTATCTATCCCAAGGACCAGATTTTCCAGTTACTGATCATTCTTTTTGTTTCCAACTTTCTAATTCCAATCAACAGTAATTATGAATGCGTCATGACTGAATGTGTGCTCAATTTTAGACTGCAGAAGCTGGTAAAAATCACCAATTTCTTCATCCTTGACATTAGTGTTTAGTGCATAAACTTAAATAATAGTCGTATTAACTGGTCTCCCTTGTAGGCGTATGGATTATCACTGATAGCATTGCACTTCAGAATAGATCTTTAAATGTTCTTTTTGATGATGAATAGGATGCCTTCCTCTTCGATTTGTCATTTCCACACTGAAGACACGTACAACTACAAAGACAAGGCCATATGATGATCTGATTCAAAATAATATCAGTCGCTAGTGGATATTGATCTTTATGTGTTCCATTTCATTGTTGATGAATTCCAGTTGTTCTAGATTCATACTTCCAATGTTTCATGTTCTAATTATGAATGGATGTTTGTAGCTGTTTCTTCGTATTTTGAAAGGTGTAACATCAGTTTATGAAGGTATTTAAAGCTTTACTTTATCCGTGTTATTAAGGTCAACTCTATTTTCAGGTGGTAGCTCTTTCCCAGAGCTCATTTTCTGACCCTATATTAGAATATGTTCCACTACTAATTATATGGTTTTCATTGGTCAATTCTTTCAAAAGTAGATTACCATCTCTCCCTATCTACTCTCTCTTAGTTTTGTAGCTTTGCTTTAACCTGTCCATCATGGGTAACCTTGCTTGTATTTCACGTATGAGTGGCATAGCTTTCATCATCACAGTACTAAAGTTGGTGGTAAGGGAATGTTCTTACTGTGTCTTTCAGCTTTTGTGTAAGAATTACAAGTTTTAATTTATTTATATCAAAATCTGGAGTCCTGGTGTGGTACTGTAGGATAAATGCAGGACTGCAAGGTCAGTTTGAACCCCAAGGTCAGTGGTTCAAACTCACCAGTCTCTCCTTGGAAACCGTATGCTGGGTCTCTATGAGTCAGATCTGACTCAACATCACTTAAAAACAGCATAGCAAAATGTTTACATGTAAAATGAAGTAATAAGAAGCCCCTGCCATGGCTTCGCCCTGCATTTGGACCAGTGGCACGCGTGACTTGTGTCTGCCGGTGTGAAGGGTGGTTGGTTTCATAAGCGAGCACACAAAAGGTGATGCCAGAGTCTGGAAGCCACTGCCCTTGCTTTCTCTTCATTGTCGCAAACTGGGAGATGCTCTGTAGCGAGCAAATGAATCCAATGAGGACCAGGAGATGGAACTAGATGCTTTGCATTCTTTTTATGGAGATTCAGGTCTCCAAGAATTAAGTCCAGTTTCATTTCAGTATAGGATAAGTGAGAATGGTGATGCCAGAGCCTTCTAAATAGAGATTTTTTCAGGACAGAAACGTATCTGCAAACACCTCCAATTATATCTGTGAATGCTTTTTTTTTTTTTTAACAACACCATATCAGCTGTAAAGCAGAGTATATTAACCAAGTTACAGGAAGCAGTTGGAGTTAATCTTGAAACTGTTATAACCTATATGTTATTTGAATATGCCAAGGACAGTAAGGAACAGTTCATGAACAATCACTATTGCATTAATTCCACAATATCCATAAGTAGTATCATTTCAATTGAAACTCCTAATGCAGTCACATTAACTAAAAAAATGACAAAAAAAAAAAGCAACTTTCAAAAGCCCAGAAATGTAAACTGGCAGACATAACAGATCACAAAGGGGTACTTCCTCAAGAATCGAACTAGATTGATGTGGTTAAGCGTTTAAGCAAATCTGGTTCTAAAGATGATGAATAACACTTGGAATTTGAGACAAGAGAAGCACATTCTTTACAAAAGTAAACGGGGTTCAAAATCTTATATTTTGCTTTTCTGGTATTCAGGTGGCTTTTTGTAAAATACATTTTTTTTTTTGTATGTGACTTACATTTAAAATGCAACTTAAGACTCATGATAAGATCTGGTTGTATTAAATTATCTTTACAAACTTGCCTTTATAAAAGGTGAAAATGTTCTGTTTAGTATACTTTGCACAGTCTCTCAGGCATTGTAAATGGGTCAATAATCAGTGTTAATTTCTATGATCTTATTCTAGTGGATATGGTAAAGGAGTGTGAAACCATTTTCAAACCCTCATCCCAGTGAAGCAAAATGCTGAGTGAATTGTTATTAGGCAGCATGAACCATGTTAATAACTTCACATGTTAGGTAAAGTCTTCATCTCTTCCTTCTCTTAATTACTGAAGCATAAATTCCTTCAAAGAAATTTAAATACAGTATTTGGACTTTATATATAATACTCTTGATAGTTCCTTTCTATTTCTCAAGGGTGAACTGCTTCTGTTTAATAAATGAATATTTGTTTATGCTTTTCTCTCGATTTTGATCCAGGTTTTCATTCATGAGTGTTCAGTGACAGGTGAGACAGGAGATTAAACAAACAAGCACACAAAAATCTGCCAAATAAATTGTTGCTGTTATTGTTCAGTGCTGTCCAGTCAATTCTGACTCACAGTAACCCTGGTTAGGCTTTCTGAGGAGTGGCTGGTGAGCTTGAAACACCAACTTTGCTGCTCGAATGACCTTACAGTCCAGCGCATTAACTTACATTGCCACACCAGGACTCTGAATACATTAGAAAACATTTTAAGTCGACGTGCTGACTCTTTGAGACATTTTTATTTTCTGCATATACCATGATGGTGTAAAGGATGCATTATTATTTAAGTTTTTATTGTTGGAAACATTACTTTTAATAAATTCCGATTTATTTGCTTTAAAAAAAAAGAAGTAATAAGTTACTTTCTAGACTGGACTTAAAGTCAGAACTACTGATTGTGTTAATAGTCTGTCAATGAAGATTTATTTATTTACACATCACCTCCTTCCAGAAAGGAATCCTATTGTCTTTCTAAAATAAATACATAAAGGTCATATTCTGGAAATAAAAATAAGGGGAAATGATCTAAGAAGCAAGAATGCATATGCCAGCAAAATAAAGGGAACATTACTGTGTTGGTAAATGACTTAGGAATTGCTTCTTAATAATGGCTAAGATGAAGAAGAAAGTAAAAGTTACATTATCCAAGGGGAAGGAACCTCCCAGGCCATGAAGAAAAATGCCGTATTTTTTACTATATCAAACGCTAAGGAAGAAACAAAACAAAATATTATAAACCTGGTATTGTCAAGAAGTAAAACCATGTTGAGGATCAAGGTGGATATTTCAGAAAGTACTTTTTTTCTTTGCAGCTACTAGACTATTTTTGGTATTGAAGGAAGGATTTCAAGCTGCACTGTATTAGTCAAAAACAAGGCTGAAGAAATTGATGGAGTAGTAATTGAAATGTTTCAACATGCTTAGGCAACACTGGAAGCACTCACTGGTCTATGCCAAGAAATTTGTATGATCAGTTGACTGGAAGAGACCCATATTTGTGCCTGTTCCAAAGGAACGTGATGTGACCCTAAAGAATGCAGAAATCACTGACCAATATCATTAATGTAAGGAGCTCTGGTAATATAATGGTTACGAGTTGGGCTGCTCACATCAGGGTTCGAAATTACCAGCTGCTCCATGGGAGAAAGATGTGGCTTCCTGCTTCCATAAAGATTTACAGCTTCAGAAACATTATTCAGGGTCGCTATGAGTCAGAACCGACTCCATAGCACATAACCACTACCACCACCACCATCATTAGTATTACATGAAAGTAAAATTTTCTTGAAGTTAATTTAAAAAATGATTGCAGCAGTACATCAACAGGCATCTGCCAGAAATACAAGTCAGATTCAGAAGAGGACATGGGATGAGGAATATCACTGCTGATGTCAGATGGAATTTAGCTAAAAGCAGAGAAAGATGTTTGTTTGTGTCTTATTAACTATTCAAAGGCATTTTACTGTGTGGATCAGAACAAATTATTCTAACATTGAGAAGAATGGGAATTTTAGAAGTCATAATTGTGCTCATGAGGAATCTATACACAGAACAAGTATATATCCTTTGAACAAGACAAAGGGACAGTGCATGGTTTAAAGTCAGGAAAGGTGTGTATCAGAATTATATCCTTTCATAATATTCATACAATCTGTATGCTGAGCAGATAATTCAGGAAGCTGGGCTATATGAAGAAGAAGGTGGCATCAAGATTGAAGAAAACTGTGAACCTTAAGGTCAGCGGTTCGAAACTGCCAGCCGCTCCGCAGGAGAAAGATGAGGCTTTCTACTCCCGTAAAGATTTACACCCTCGGAAACCCTGTACAGGGTCGCTATGGGTCTAAACTGACTCAACGGCACTTAAAAACAACAACAATATGCAGATGGCACACAATGTTTGCTGAAAACAGTACTTGAAGCATTTATTGGTAAAGATAAATAATACAGCCTTCAGTATGGACCATAACTCAATGTGAAGAAACCAAAAATCTTCAGAATTAGAGCAATAACCAACATCATGATAAACAGATAAAAGATTGAAGTTGTAAAGGATTTCATTTTACTTGGATCCACAATTAATGTTCATGGAAGCAACACTCAAGAAATCAAACAATGTATTGCTTTGGGCACATCTTCTGCAAACGACCTCTTTAAAGTCTTAAAGAGCAAAGATGTCACTTTGAAAATGGTATTTACAATCAACTCATATGCATGTGAAAGCTGGACAATGAATAAGGAAGACCTTAGAAGAATTGATGCATTTGAGTTATGGTGTTAGAGAAAAATATTGAAAGTACCATGGACTGTCAGATGAACAAATTTGTCTTGGAAGAAGTACAACCAGAATGCCTCTGAGATTCGAGGATGGCCAGACTCGGTCTCATGTGCTTTGCTCCTATTATCAGGAAGGACCAGTCCCTGGAAAAGGACATCATGTTTGGTAAAATGGAGCATTAGCAAAAAAGAGGAAGACCACTAAATGAAATGGATTGACACACAGGGATTGCAACAATGGGCTCGAACATAACAATTGTGAGCCCGGCGCTGGACTGGGCAGTATTTCCTTCTGTTGTACTGGGGTCGCTATGAGCCAGAGTAGACTCAACAGCAGAATACTCAAGAAGCAGCTACCTTTTAGAAAATAACATCCTAAAACACTTCTGAGAAAATCATTCTTAGAAAAAGGAATCTTAGGGGGCTTCTAAAAGTTCATGGAAAAATAGAATTGAAAGATAATGAAAATTTTCCATGATATTTTCCTAAACCCTCTGTTATATATATAGTGAATAGTTCAACCTGGTTCATGCTTAAAACCAACTGGCAAACATAAATGTTTGTGAAGAAATAATTTCACAATCAGTTATAGGCATTTGTTTCTAGCTAATAAGGAGCTCTGGTAGCATAGTGGTTATGAATCGGGCTGCGAACCACAGGGACAGTAGTTCAAAATTACCAGCGGTTCTTCAGGAGAAAGATGAGGCTTTCTGCTCCCGTAAAGAATTACAGCCTCAGAAACCCTGTACAGGGTCACTATGAGTCAGAACTGACACCACGGCACTTAACAACAACAACAATGATGAATACTCATTATTCAGAATATGGGCTAAATATAATTTTTAAGATATTTAATAAAAGTCATATTTTGATTGTGCATAATGTGATGTACATATTTACTATTTAACAAGACTTTTTTCTGTACGCTTCCACCATTCTATCAAATTCAAGGAAATTTACATTTCTTAAAAAAAAAATTACTGCTGATGTCAAGCTTTTTCAAAATATGAAACAGCCTAATGCAAAATGTTTATTTTTAAAAATTGCCACAGTACTTCCTTTGGGTTTTATACAACAGACTCACATTACTTATGAAGTCTGACATATTCTAAGACTATGTATTTATATAACTAAAGTAGGCAACATCGTGGAAATATAGTCTTTTGGATACTCACTAAAAAGTAAATTATTTTGTTCCTTTGGAGGAATCTCTGTATGCCTCTGTATCCATTTTAGAAAGTTTGCATAGTTTACAAAATTAGTCACAAATCTCGCAGACTCTCAAAACTAAGAGAGAGGAAAGTGTCATGACCCTAAATCTTAGCGCATCTCTAGCCCTCCAGACCTTCACAAATCTGTGTAGAAAATACTAAATGAAAATTTAAATTCATCCTTTTCTCCTTTCCTTCCTTCTGATCATGTGACCTAACCATTGTAAATAAAGAACTATCCCATCTGTGTGGCTAATATAACACAGACAATACAGAGGTAGTCATTTTATTGACTGTATTTAAAAATCATACCTTATATTTGTGTTTGATATGAAGTGACTTTTGTGAGACTTGTATTAAATAAATTTCTTAAAAGCAAGCTTTCTTATATTTTTATTAAAAAGTTTGTTTCTCAATCTTGACTATAGAATGCTTTAATTTTTTCATTATCAGTTGATTAAAGTTAGTTTTAGGGAGCCTAGTGTTTGAAGTTCAGGTGGTGAAGAAGGAAAAGGCTGATTTAATCTTATGGTTCTTCTGTGGGAAAATGAACTGTTTGTTGTGGTAGTTGTTGTGAAGTGCCATCGAGTCGATTCCGACCTCTAGTGACCCTGTATAGGGATTCCAAGGAGCAGCTAGTGAGCTTGAACCACTGATCTTGCAGTTCAAACGGCTTTGCAGTCTTGCACATTAACCCACAGTGCTTGTTGTTAGGTGCCATCAAGTCAGATTATATTCATAGCAACCCTATGCCCCATTCTTCGCCATCTTCACAATGTTGTTCCACATATTTAAATGCACATTAAAAGGAGTTTGGTGGTACAGTACTCAATGACTAGGCTATAATCAGCCAATTGAAAGTTTGAACCTACCAATCGCTCTGTTGGAGAAAAATTTGTCGATCAGTTTCCATAAAGATTACAGCTTTAGGAACTCTATAGGACAGTTTTACTCTGCTCTATAGGATTGCTGTACTGCAGAATCAACTCAGTAGCACACAACAACAAAAACAAATTCACATAGGATTTAGCTGAATGCAATAGATTGATTTCAGCCAAAAAATAGCTCAGTGAATTCTATTTGGTTCCTATTTTTGACTTTTCCATCATGTCTTAAGAATGTTATGTGAATAATTTACTTTCTCTGCTATCATCTTTAAGCATGGAGGTTATAGCTTTTGAGTGATTTTAATAGACCTGTGTTAATGAATATCAGTTAGCAGAAAATCAAATGTCAATATGTAAATACCTCTTTTTCTAACTGCATTTGCTTTAAATACATCAAGAATCAATTTGTATTTTTGTTTTATTAATTAATGCTCTTGATCTGAAGAACCATACACAGAGATATTGCAAAGTCAGCATACAAAAAAACAACAACAACCCTCCCTAACAGCACTCTCTACTGAGCTGGGTTTGATAATTCATTGCAGTGGCCACACAGAACTCAGATACCATGCTCACAGTTAGAGGGTTTATTCGGGAAGTTAACAGGTTACAATGCAATGTTCAGGGCATGGTTCTCCCATTCATGACCACCTGTGCACACAGGCAGGTCTCTCACGTTGTTGGCCTCTTGGCCTGGCCTCTGCTTTACTCTGGCAATGTTACAAAGCTCTCTTGGGACTGCTGATAAATGCCCACAGGGCATACTACTGCACCATAAACCTTAAGGCTAAAGCACTTGGTTCTAGCTCGGTGAGTCAGCAAACCTAGCTCCCACAGTTATAGGCCTGGAGACACAGCACTCTGCAAGTAAGCCTCGTGCCCAGAGTCACTCCAAGTTACTTGCCCTGTGGATCAGCAAAGCCCACTGCTCTGTCTCATGCTCTGGCTCTTGGTTCTGCTGTTACTGCTACTCCTCTGCAACTCTGTTGTCACTGATTTCTATCCTGAGTCCAGGAGATTTAAGGCAAAGAGATCTAGTGGTCTGTCTAAAGGACACATTTCCACTCCTGGCTCCTCTTTGACAGTAGTGAAACCAACCCTCACCCTACTTCTGAGATGCCTCATTTTATACATGTTAGAGTTTCAAGGTTTTACGATTGTAATTAACTCTGTTAACCACTCACATCTGAATCACATAATTCTATCAGCGTCTTTTCCCACCTTTTCAAACCCAGACACAGCAGGGCAAAAACATTGTTTGGTGAGGGTTACAAAGACTATAGATAGAAGCATCCTATGAAGTAATCCACTGTCCCACCCAGCAACTTGAGAGCAAATATTTGCCTTCCTTGAATTATGGAAATCAATAATGAAATACTTTTTCTTCAAATTATAGAAATCAATAATAAAATAATGTACGTTTCATAGTGCTTGTGTTTCTTTTAGTTATTTGAAAGAAATTTCAGGTTAAATGGTAAGATCTCATGTATCTTAAATAGTCACACTTTTGTTTAGTAAATATTTTGTGTCTGTAAATTCAGTGGTGATCATAATATTTCAAATAGAATTGAAATTAAGTAAGAAGAGTGTATCACTCAGTCATTCTAAATTTATTTAGGTAGGTCTAAAAGAGTTAGACAATAAAAAATTCAGTATACTAAGAACATTCTTTTTGTTGTCAAAACACTCACATATGTTCATATCTACTGAAGCAGAAATGATAGTCTAGGTCCTTAATCTGAATTAGAATGAGTGTTCATATGCATTTTAGACTACTGATTTTAATGTTCGTGTATTTCCTTCTTTGAAAATGTCTAAGAAGGTTCATGTTGATAGAGCCTCTTCTCATACACCTTGTAGGTGAATTATAACAGTAGGGCAGCTCTGTTTTTGGTTATTTTCATGTACATTTTGTTCCTAAATAGTATTTCATATGCTGCAAAGCATAAAAATATCCAGTACGCTAAAGAATTAATTTAGAGAACCTAAGCATATTGCACAGAACATAAAGTTGACCTTTACCGTCTACAGCTTTTGGAATGGAGTGGGATGTGGAACACATCATAGATTTAATGTGGCACATCGTTGTCTGCAGAAACTTGGGTGGGACTGTGACTGCCTGCCCATTGCACCCGGTGATTGAATCTGCTGTCACCAGCATCCTGATAATAATGAACATTCAGCTTAACGACCGTGATTATGATTATCATAATTGATGTGCAAGTGCAGTGTGTGGGGATCATTACAGCTGAACTATACAGCAGAGAAACATGCCTCAGTTATGGATAATTTTACATTTATGCATTGATTGGGATAAAATATGCCTTTCTATTTAAACAGACCAGCTTCATATAATTTTAAGAATCTTTCCACACGTGTTGATTGATGATTAGGCATTTGCTGGAAAGCAGCCCTTCACACTTGTTTGTTTTGAGTTGTTTCATTTCATTAGTAAATGTAAACAATTAAATAATTAGGTGCGATTGAAGGAAAACATTTTGCTTGTGAGAATGGCCTTCAATAATCAAATCTTCAGTTTGAATGATTCTCTCTCTCTCTTTCACAACACATCAGGGACTGAAGTTTTTTGGTTTCTTCCTCCAATAATTCTTATATCGGGATTCCTGATGTCAGTAGTCTCAGAAAGAATATACTTATATAAATGCCCCCCTCTATTGTAAGACTTTGAGTCCTGGTATGGTACTAGTAGGACAAGCACTGGATGGCAAGGTTGGTTTGAGCCACAAAGTTGGTGGTTCAAACTCACCAGCCACTCCTCAGAAACCCTAAACAGGGTCGCTATGAGTTGGAACCACTCAGCAGCATGTATCAGAAATATTCACATATAAGACCTATCACTGTAATATAAAGAAAGCACATAGAAGTTTTTGAACATTTATAT
>NW_006408651.1:1921375-1950560 GCF_000296735.1 Chrysochloris asiatica
ATATATAACTAGGACTCCTGGTATGGGACTGTAGGATCAGCTCTTTAACCACAAGGTCAGTGGTTAAAATCCACCAGCTGCTTCTTGGAAACCTTACGCAGGGTCGTTATGAGTTGGAATTTAACTCGATATCATTTAACAGTAAGAACATAAATGTATTTGGATATTCACACTTTATCAGATTCTATGATGCATTTAAGAGTATGAAGCAGAGCAGATATTATTATTAAATAATATTTACCCCTGTGCTGGACTGCAAGGTTGGTTGAACAGCAAAGTCAATGGTTCAAGCTCAAGCCGCTCCTTGCAAACCGTCTACAGGGTTGCTATGAGTCAGAACCTACTCAACAGCACTTAACAACAACAACAACAAAGAATAATTTAGATATGTGACGTTAAGATGTAAAACATTTTCCTATTAACTTTTGGAGTTGTAAATTGACAGGTTGTCTTATTCGTGACCAGAATCATGATTATTAGTTGTTCTTGTTTTTTTTTTATCCTTTTTATCGGAATCCTGGTGCATCACTGTACAAGATCATTGATTCAAGCTTGCCAGCTGCCCCTTGGAAACTCAGGGTTGCTATGAGTCGGAACCAACTTGATGACACTTACCAATAAGAATAACAAAAGTTGGATTCTAACAAAGATAATGGAAGATGTATGTGCACATCACTGCACCAAAACTCTTGATATAACTTTCTCAATTTACTGTTTTATTGCTGTTGGAGAGTGAGCTACCATTCTCAGTGAGAGGATTTTAAGCTCTCTTGCCTACTGCCCTCATCCACAAGTCTAGTATCATTGTTTTAATTTCTTTCTGTGACCTCTTGGTAATGTTTTGATCTGATTTAGCAACAAAAAAGATTAAAATAAAGAGATTTAAAATGACAAGAAATATAATTAGTAATGAGACTTTGTATTAGAAAGAGAATACCTTTGAGCTTAGCATTTATGAGAGTACTTGAAACACCACATGAACACAGAATTAGCACATAAAGAGGAGTCCTGATGGTGTAGTGGTGGTAACTTAAAAGTCTGCAATTTGAGCTCGCTAGCTCTACTAGTGTAGTGGTGACAGTCAGGCTGCTAACCTCAAGGTCAACAGTTCAAAACTCCCAGCCGCTCTGCGTGAGAAAGGTGAGGCTTTCTACTCCTGTAAAGATTTAAAGCCTCAGAAACCCTGTACAAGGTCACTGTAAGTCGGAACTACTCCATGGCACACAACCACCACCACCACCAGCAACCCTTCCATGGGAATCCTGGTGTGGGGCAAGATAGGAGGTTCAAATTCCATAGCCGCTCCTTGGGCGTGAGCCCTTTAAATATATAGATTTGTTTGATCTTATTTCTAAAAATATTCTTTTTTTTTTGTTGTGTGCTATTGAGTCAACTCTGACTCTTAGCAGCTCTGTATAGGGTTTCCAAGGAACAGCTGGTGGGTTTGAACCACAGATCTTGTGGTTAGCAATCCTGTGCTTATCCTACAGCACTTATAGTTTAAATATTCTTTTCCATTGTTCTCTTTGTCATCTCTTAGATTCTAATTATATCATGTTGGATCTTCTTTGCTTGTCTTCAACTACAACCGTTTTTTCTATGACCCTTTGTGTGCTGAGTTCCATGTACTACTTATTAAAATTGGAGTCCTGGTGTGGCACTGTGGGCTAATGCGCTGAATCGCAAAGCTGTTTGAACTACAAGGTTGGTGGTTCAAGCTCATCACGTGCACCTTGGCAACCCTATACAGGATCGTTATGGGTCGGAATTGACTCGAAGGCACATAACAGCAACAACATTTATAGAATTGTGTCCTGGTGTGGCACTGTGCGTTAATGCGCTGGATTGCAAGGTCAATGTGAACTGCAAAGTGGGCAGCTCAAGCTCACCAGCCAGTCCTTGGAATCCCTTTACAGAGTCGCTATGAGTATAAATTGACTTGACAGCCCTTAGCAACAAAATGATTACAATTATTTTCCATTTGTACAGAGAAATTGTGAGTAATCTGCTATTTAACCCATGGAGTTTTTATTTTCAACTACGTTTCTTTATTTCTAGATGTTTGATTTCCTTTTCTTTCAAGTGTGCTTGGTTCATCTAGATAGTTTCGTACTAATTTTTCTTGCTTTAAACTCTTTTTTTGTTTCTTAAAACACAAGACCCAAGCCAAACCCAGTGCCATCAGGTCGATCATAACTCATAGTGATCCTGTGTAGGGCTGCCAAGGCTGTAAAGCTTTACTGGAGCAGGAAGCCTCCTCTTTCACTTGTAGAGTGGTTGGTGGATTTGAACTGCAGCCTTCTTGTTAGCAGCCCAATTTGTAACCCACCAGACCACTATCATTATTATTTAAATAATTATGCTTTAAGTAGATAAAGCATAATTGTTTTAAATTTCTTTATCACTAATCCCAACTCTCCTTAATGTGCCTAATTTACAGCAATCATATTTAGTCAAGTTTCAGTCATGATGGGTTAAAAAACAAAAACAAAACCAAAACTATTGTCCTCTTTATTGTTATTTTACAATATTGTTCCCTTTTTCATGTTGTTAAGCATTGTCTAGTTAGTTCTGACTCAGAGCGACCCTGTATGGGGTTTCCAAGGAGTGGCTAGTGGGTTTGAACAGCTGAATTTGTGGTTATCCTACAGTGCCTTTGAAAAAACAAATTTTTTTTTTTTTTTTAAACAGTGAGTTTATATATTCCTTGGAAATTTACATATAGGGACCTTATGGGACCTGACTTAAGCATTGGGCTGCTAACTTCCAGGTGGTGTCTAGCATTCTATATAAGTATTTGCTGTGATCTGTTTGTCCATTTTAAAGATGAATCTGGGTTGTTCCCAGATTTTTTGCTTTAATGAACTACACTGATATGAATGTTATTTTAGTTTTTCACACATCTTTTTGTGCACATATGAAAGAAATGGTATTTTTAGGCTGTTGGAAATGTCTGTCGTTAAATTTATTCTATATATACAGGCATCTCCAAAGAGTTGGATAGAATTAGTCTACAACAATGATCCTTGGCATTTGTACCAACAAATATTACTGTGAACTTTAAATTGTTTGACCAGTGAGCATGTTGTGAAATTCTAGTTGTAACTAGTGTATAGTGAAGTTTTTTCTCAAGGAACATGTGTCTCACAATAAGAATTGGAGTTTTCTTCATGTAGATTCTTCACATTTGCTATTCTGTTTTTCTAAGTATTTTATATTTTATTGCTTTGGCAAATTTCTTTTTCTATTTTTTTTATTGAATCTTGCTTTTCTATAGTGGTTTCTGTTGTTCCTGTGTAATTTTGCTACTTATATAGCATCTCAAACTCTCTTACTAGGTCTGGTTTTTTATCATCTGATTTTCTTAGGTTTTCTAAGTAGATAATCATCTGCAGATCATGATAATTTGGTCTTTTTTTTTTTTTTATATTTAAACCATACTTCAGTATTTTAATTTAGCTAATATATCAAGAATGATTTTAAATAATAATAATGAGAGTTAGCATTTCATGGGCTTTAAAACTTCACTTTAAAGTTTAATGTTTATTGAATGTTAATTCCAAATATGAAATTTGACTCCTTGGAGAAACATTTGAGTTTACCTTCTCCATCAGACACTCAATTTCATAGCTCACATTAAAATCACTGCATATGAAACTGGAGGCATTAGAACATAACTGTGAGAGATTGCATTCTGGAGTCAGATTCCTTGAGTTCAAATTTCTTTGATCTTTTATTAAGTAGTTATTTAAACTATCTAAACTTCAGTTTCCTCATCCAGGACAAGTTGAAAAAACTTACCTGAACCCACACATTTTAGTTGCTGCTATATTTATGACACTTTTGATTTATTTGCTTATTCTATTGACATATTTTGACCAGTATGTATATGATCGCCTTCATCTTATGGCCCTCTGTATCTATTGTTTAAAATTAATCCACTATTAGCTTCATTTTTTTATATTCACATTAGGGTAGGCATCATTCAGAAAGTAGTAATAAAATCATATTACACATTGAGTTCTGAATGAATAAAAGATTCATTTACCTTTTAGTCATATAAATTTAGATCCTACACTTTATTGTTCAGGTTTTAATAATATAAAATTAAATACTGAAGTTCACATATACCAAACCTCTAACTTCTGTTACTTCAAAGGTAAATATGTGAATAAGTGCAATGAAATCAGATTATACTTTACAGAAAACATTTCATACACATTTTGTCTTCCATTGGATTTTGTAATAGAACAGAAAACATCTATCAAAACTATTCTGGTACATTCCCAAATTTATGAGCATAATATATGTATTTAAAAAAAAACTCTTTACCAAAAGACAAAGGAAATCAGTAGTGACACAGAGCATAAAATAAAGGGAAAGTCAAATTCTTCTTTTAATTTTGCATTTTATTACTTTATTTTCTGCACTCCAAGGAGCAGCCAGCATCTTCAGATGTTAATCTTCTCTGATTGTACTCAATATCTCCCCAACTCACACAGGACAACTCTGCTTAAATGTTCCACATGCTCAACATTCTGTTGATATTTCATTTGAAGAAAGGGTTTCATTGTAAAAATTATTGCTGTGAATGTAAGTCATTTTAATAGACCTATCAGATTTTTTTCTAAAGTCTGCCTAAATGCAGTACGTTTCTCTCTTGAAGATGTTTTTCTTAGAGCTACTGTACTAAGCATTCACATTCATTTTGAGAAAATGTTGGAAGCCATAATACAAAGTAGATTTGGAGGATGCTGTAGTTGTGACTTCTGTCATATGAATGGCAGATCAACACTTATACTATGAACTCTGAATTAACATGCAAGTTATTTTTTTAAGATGGCTATTATAAGGTTGAAATATTAGGGATTATTTTAATATGCTAATATGTTAAAAGTGCAGCAAACTTGAGATATGAGATGACTGAAAACAATATAACGATACTCTAGACAGCAACTGGCTTTCAGGCTGATAAAGTCTTATAAAACGATAAAACGAGTGAAAGTATTCCACAGTGTTGGTTGCAAGGATGCACATGTTGACCCGTCTTACATATTACATGTATTCCAAGAGCTGTTTGCAGAAGGTTTGCTTATAACAATTGGAATGTTTAATAAAATCTAATTTTGCTCTTCTCTATTTTCTCAGTTGGGAAGTGTGGTCCCTTGATGATGATATAGGGCTTTGAAGAATAAATGGATTTTAAAGAGAAAATTAGATGGTACTTATTATGCTGTCTAACTAGCACTGCACTGTCATTTGTCTGTTGTATTATAAATGTTGTGCTTTCCCTACTGTCTTCATTTAATCATGTAACTTGCCTGTAAGCAGTATCAGAAGAAAAAAATGTTGCCGTAGTAGTCTTTCAAGTGTTTTCTTTGCTTACCCTAGCAACATCTCACCCTAACATGCCCAGTACAGAATTCTTCATCTTCTTCGTGACATCTCATCTCTTCCTTCATTCCTTCCATCCACATGGCCAGTGACTCAAACTAGGGAGGCATGCTAATTATCTGTCTGTCTTGCTTTAAGAAAGTCTTTCCTAGTTACATTCTTCCTTCCCATGTGAAAAATTTGTACACAACTGACCAGCTTATCAGTAATTTTAAAACTATATCCTTGTTGTTGTTATTATGTGCCATGGAGTCAGTTCCAACTCATAGTGACCCTGTACAGGGTTTCCGAGGCTGTAAATCTTTACGGAAGCAGAAAGCCTCATCTTTCTCCCACGGAACAGCTGGTAGTTTTTGAACTGCTGATCTTGAGGGTCACAGCCTAATTCATAACCACTACGCTACCAGAGCTCCTTAAAAAAAAAACAAAACAAAAAAAAAACTATATCCTAGTCCCAAAATAAATCTTTTAGCGTGTTCAAGCTCACCAGCCACTCCTTGGAAACCCTATTCTGTCTGGGTCACTATGAGTTGAAACTGACTTGACAACACTTAACAACAACAAGTGCTGGTGTGGCACTGTAGGATAAGCAGTGAACCACAAAGTTGATTTGAATCTCAAGGTTGGCCTTTCAAAACTCTCCAGCAGCTCCTTGGAAACCCTATTCAACATCCCTATGAATGGCAACCAATTTGATGGCACTCAACAACAACAGTGTGGCTCTGATTCATAGCGACTCTTTGTACAACAAAATGAAACATTATTTGATGTTTCACAGGCATTAGTATGCTCAAGTCCATTGTTGCAGCCATTGCATGTGTTGAGTGCTTTCCAACCTTAGAGGGCTCATCTTCCAGCTCTACATCTGATAATATTCTGTTGTAATTCATAGTGCTTTCATTGGCTAATTTTTGAAAATAGGTCATCAGGCCTATTTTCATAATCTGTCTTAGTCTGGAAGCTCTACTGACATCTGTCCGCTGTGGGTGACCCTGCTGATATTCGAAATACTGGTGTCCTAGCTTCCAGCATCATAGCAACCTGCAGGCCACCAGAGTGTGACAGACCGTCAAATTCCCCGTGGTATATATAATTATCTGATCAGTTGTTCCAAGTGTCTATGCTCTATATGTCCTTCTGAGGTGTTTTTGTTATGCATCTAATTATTTGCCATTAGAAGACTGGAAGCATATCTGTCCAAATGTTTCTTCTTATAGATCATGAACTTAAAATCATATATATCAGAATGGCATTCATTTTGTTACCCATGAACAAGTATTTACCATATGAATAAGTGTTTACCATATATTTCTTTCTTTCTTTCACTTTTGTGTCCTATATGTATAGTTGTTGCTGCTGTTGTTAAGTGCCATTGAGTTGGTTCTGACTCATAAGGACCCTGTATAGGGTTTTCGAGGTTGTAAATCTTTGCTGGAGCCATAAATCTCAGCTTTCTTCTCCAGAGTGGATGGTGGGCTCGCTCAAACCGCCAACATTGAGGCTCACAGTACAGTTCTTATCCCCCCGAGCCATTGTGCTCCTGTATGTATCGTACTTTAATAAACTTACTTCCATTTTTTTTGCCAACATACTCAGTAGAACTAATTCATATTGCTGAACCATAAAAACCGATTACAGCATTTTCATGGAAATAGTCAAGCTGTTCCACAGGAAAAAAGATGAGGCTTTCTGCTCCTGTAAAGATTTACAGCCTTGGAAACCCTGTACAGGGTTGCTATGAGTTGGAACCGACTCCACAGCACCTAACCACTACCAGTTACCTGATTAAAAGTAAAAAGTTGGTCAAATGTAAAAATCAGACTTCATTTTTAAAGTAATTTTTCATATCCATACCAAGTGTTAGCTAGCATTCATTATGCAGCAAAAATTCTAAACATATACCAGAAAACAGTTGCTAGAATTAGATATACTGGCGTGTATGTGACTTTTTTTAAACTCTAAAACATTACTGATAAATTTCCTCATGCTTTTCATCTTACTGATCTATAACAGACATAAAGCCTGACAACAAAAAGAGATCTGAGGCTGTATGAATTTGTTAGATTGAGCGATTTTCATGTATCAGTGTTAAGTGTTTGCTCTTCTATAAAGAAAATCATCTCAGAATATGGCTAATACAGAAATATATAGTTATGGTTTATTATCATTAAAATAACCAATGGCAGCTTTAAGGATTGATTCTTGATGATATACTAACATAAAAATAATGTTAACTTTGAAGAGAGCTTTTTTTTCTACTACAGATTAGATTATAGCTTATAACACACTCTCAATAAAGTTTACTATTCCAAAGTATGCATATATACACACATATACATATATGCATATATGTTTATATATGTGTATGTATATATATATATATGTTGTTAAGTGCCGTTGAGTCAATTCCGACCCATAGCGACACTATATAGAGTTTCCAAGGGGCAGCTGGTGAGCTTGAACCACTGACCTTGCAGTTCAAACGGCTTTGTAGTCTGACGCATTAACCCACAGCGCCACACCAGGACTCCTGTATATGTATATATGTAGAGTTCCGGTGTGGTGCTGTGGGTTAATGCGCCAGACTGCAAAGCCGTTTGAACTACAAGGTTGGCGATTCAAGCTCACTAGCTGCTCCTTGGACACCCTATACAGGGTCATTATGGGTAGACATCGACTCTATGGCACTTGACAACAACAAATGTATGTATGTATATATATATATATATATTCACATGCATGTTAAAATGTTACCTACCTTTACAATATATATGTCTTTTAATTTTTAATAACTTACTTTCATCATTACTCTGTATCATGACCTCATAGAGGATGACTTGTTTTTAGTATTTAAATGTGATATTAAAACACCTAGCTATTTCAAAACACATTAAATGAACTGTTTGCTGCATATACTCAGGGTTTATCTTTCCTTGCCCCTTTGCCTTTTCTTTTCCCCCTCACAGTACTTAAGTACCCTCATGCATTGCGTCCCTCACACAGGAACACAGGCAGGAAATGTGTCATGGGATAGGAAAGAAGGGGAAACAATTCAAGAAATTCCTCTGTCACTTTGAAACATCTGACAATGTGATGCTGTGCTACACAAGGATCATTTTCTCTGTGGGAGTATAACTCAAAAGAGTGCTGCACGATTCTTCCATATTTGAGTACCTACTTACAAAAATACGTGTGACAACAAACCGTACACTCTCCACTCAACTGGGTTAAATCATTCATTGCAATGGCCACACAGAACTCAGATTATGGGATTTATTAAGGAAGTTAACAGGTTACAATACAGGATCAGAAAATACTCAGGGTGCAGTTGTTCCAGTCAGCTGCCACAGGACCCAAGACTCTACCATAAGCCTCAGTTGAAGGCACTCAGCTCTAGCTCTGTGGGTCAGCAAACCTAGCTTCCCAACTTAGGTGCCTGGAGACACCCCACACTGTAAGCAAGCTTACTGCCCAGAGTCACTCAGCTTTGTCTGTTGTGTGGACTGGAAAGCCCACTGCTCTGTCTTGTGCTCTGGTTTTTGGTTCTGCTGTTCTGTTCCTCTGTCACTTACTTATCTAGTGTCACATATTTCTGTCCCTGGGTAGAGGAGGTTCAGGGATCTCAGGGTCTAAAGGACACATTCCAAACTTGGCTTTTGTCATTTGATGGTAGTGAAATTCCCCCCAGCTGCTGCTTTGGAGCTGGTTCATTTTAAATCTGTGCTAGAGTTTCAAGTTTTTCCAATTAAAATCAACTCTGTGAACATCCACAGCTGAATCATATCATTCTATCAGTATCTTCTCCCACCTTCTTATAGCTAGACCCAGCAGGCCACAAACATTTGGTGGGAGTTACAGACTAGAAGAGACAGTAGCTCATTCACTACATCACACTGGCACATGGTTGTGGGCTTGGCCTTTTATGCTCAAGATTTGTCAACATATAAGATTCACTAGATCACCAGTATAAGTCACATCACTACTGTTCATTACATGGTTTTTTTTCAATTTGTAGGAAATCTTTGCAAACCCTATTTCTTGGTTTTTTGTTTTGTTTTGTTTTTTAATGTGGGAAGTTTGGTTTAAAATATAGAATGGCAACTAGGTTTTCAGTTTAATTAAGGAGACTACTTTGTTTTTCAGAAATACTGTTAAAATTTCAAATGAATAATTTGATACTTTTTTTTTAAACATCAGATTCATTAGAGAATATGTTTGCAGCTCTGGACCCTCTATCCAGGAAAAAAAAAAGTGCAAATATAGAAATTTACACAAGTGTGAAAACTATTTATTTCATTTGAAACTGGTGTCTTTCACAGATTATAATAGTTCTTTTTTTACAATATAACTTTCAAGTGTCTCCTTTATAAAAATGTGAAATTTTGCAAATGAAAAGTATAATTTTATAAGAGTAAATTTTAGTGTGGACACTTTTTTTTTTCACTTGAATAAAAAGTTGAAGTGTTGGGTAGTCTTTTAATATGGCAGTGTACTTAATCATCTTTGACATGGATGTGAGTTCTGTTTTCCTAAAATGGCAACAAGTGCGAAAAATAATATTTCACCTAAAATATAATGTCAAATGGAACCTGGGTTTCAATAACTAAATTTATCAGAAGAGTGGAAGGAACATTTAGACTAACTGAACATAAGAGTCTTCCAAGAAATCTCTAGGTTAAAATCATGTCATTTCATTTTCTTCATCCTTAAATCATTGTGGTGATGTGCTATGGAGTCTACATTGTTGATGTCATCTGTGACAGCTGAGAGTTATGAATCTGTGTATCACTTTAGAAAAATCTAAGCAGAAGTGAACTTCAATAGAGTTCCGCACTGTTCCCAGGTGTTTACTGATTTCTCTTGACAGAGAAATTAACAAATTGTCATTTCCCACTTAAGCCTTTTGAAGCACTTCCTCCAGAATGAGTAAGTTGGTATATTGTCTTTCTCTGATCTTATTTTCCAGAGTAGGACTTGTTCACAATAATTTATACCTTTTCAGCAGCATAAATGATATGTCTATAGGCCATCGTGTATTAACAACAAATGTATCCATGTAATCCAGTCCAAAATGAACACTTCCTTATGTTGTTTTAGTCATTCTCTTAACTATGAGTCAGAACCAATTCATTGGCACCTAACAATAGCAATGATAGGCATGAGTAATATTAAAAATATTTACCAACAATCAATCTGGACAAAAAACTGGGAATTCCTTCTGGACCAAATTATTGTTAGTTATCACTGAGTTCTCTCAAAAAATGTTGTTCAGTGTTGTGCCATCTTCACAATCACTTGTGTGGCCGCTGTGCAGTAGGGAGTTCTTAAAAAGTTATTGGGAAAATTCCATTATTCTATTCCCCCCTTGTATTTTAAATATCTTCTCATCTAAAGAACTCATCATTCAGTACTCTATCAGAAAATACTCTTTTAGGATCAACAGAGTTTGCATTACCTCATTTTTGGAAGTAGTTCACCAGATGTTTTTTCATAGTCCGTCTTAGTCTGTAAGCTCCACTGGTACTTCTTCACCATGGGTGACCCTACTGCTGTTTGAAATAATGATGGCATACCGTCTAGAATCAAAGCAACATGGAAACCACCACAGTGCAACAAGGCTAAAAATGGAGTGGTGGAAGATTTAGTACAAAGAGAGAGAAAATGTGGCATACCATAAGTATTCTTATATACATTATATATTACAATGATAGTATATTATGTATGTTGTTGTGAAGTGCTGTCAAGTTGGTTCCGACCCATAGCGACCCTGTATAGGGTTTTCGAGGAGCAGCTGGTGAGCTTGAACCACCGACTTTGCAGTTCAAAGGCTTTGCAATCTGGCGCATTAACCCACAGCACCACACCAGGACTCCCTATTATATACATAATGGATTAAATATTAATATAAAATTAATTGCACTTGTTTCTTGTTACTGGCGCCCTAGTGTGTCACTGAGGGTTAATGCACTGGACTGCAAGGTTGGAGAAACCCTATACAGAGTCACTATGAGTCAGAACTGACTCGACAGCACTTAAAAACAATTTCTTGTTCCTACTGTTAATGGGACTAGTAGAAAATTAGAATTACAAATGTAGCTTATATTAAATTTCTGTTGGACAGTGCTGCTCTAAATTATGTTTTTTGTTTTTTTTTTTGCTTTAATCTGAATTCCCACTCTAGTGTTTACAGTACATCTGAAAACCCTACCAGTTTCTACAGCGATTGTTGCTACCTCAACATCACTATATATAATTCCCTCTAGTTCACTCGCCATACGTCAGTTAGAGAAGTTAGTTTTTCTTTCTTTTAACAATATAGAATGGAAATGTTTGGTTTAAAATTAATTCTCCGTGCAAATAAGTAATTGTTGTTGTTGTTGAGAGCCATCGAGTCACTTATGACTCATAGAAACCCTGTATAGGATTTCCAAGGAGCAACTTGTGGGTGAACCACCTACTTTGTGGCTTGCAGTCCAGTGTTGACCTACAGTTCCACACCAGAAGTCCACAGTGCTGTACCAAGAAATTAAAAAGCATAGCCTGGGTGAAATATTTAATGATATTCTACTTCTAGGTATCCTCACAATTGTTGCTATGTTTGAGCCCATTGTGAGGATGGTAGTGTTTTCTGTTGTACATAAGGTCACTCACTATGAGCCGGAACCGACTTGAAAACACCTAACAACAACAACCTATAGGCATGTACTTTCAAGTTAAGATCAACTCTGCCCTATAGACCACAGACTAAAATAAATGAGATTTATTTTTAAGGAAACTAAGTGGTCAACCACTTCCTCCATCTATTTTAACTAGACTTTCATGAATTTATATTGAAGACAATCAAAATGTACTTATATTCTTTTAAGCCAGGAATACGATTATAGTGCTGCATTTATAAGTATAGGTAAAATTAATACAGCCTTACAGAATAGTAAACATATATCTAGTCAAGCAGGTTTATAAACCTACTTGAAAAATTTCATGCTATAGTCATAGAAATACATGAAGCCACTGTTGGGCTGATGTATAGCTCAAGGAAGGAAGCTATGACTTGAGGCAAAATACATTAACCAAACCGTCAATATTTTAAAGTCCATTTAAAAATTCTGATATAAATAAATGTGTGAGCCCTGGACCTAGAAAACAGAGGAAGGAAAATCAATCAAAACACTCTGCATATTAAAACCGACTTTGTGCTCTACTGTGAAACTGCTTGATTGAGTACTGCAATGTCAGCCATATCTTTCTTCTAATGCTAAACGTAATGCACATAGACAGAGTGACAATCACAGCGCAGGCTCCCATCAGCAATAATTAATCTTTTCGTTAACAGAGACTAGAAAAGCCTCTCATCAGCCTCTTCTGAAGACTGAGGGACCCTGTTTTTTGATGTTTGCATTCTGAGGAAAATTGTCCCCACCAGTTCTAACAAATTGAAACACCAGGCTAATTATGGCAGCTAATGAAGTGTGTGGAATGGTCACAGCTTGTCGTGAAACTGTTCCTTCAGCTTGGATTAGAGTTTCATCAATCACTTTTTTAAACTGATCCAGAATTGCTTCTGCCCGGTACTTGGCATTTTTAATGCTGTTTCTGTAATTGGTTTTTTCCCTAAAGCTTAGACTGTTTTTTGAAATATTACAGTCTCAGGACAGGACTTGCAAACTCTAGTTTATAAGAAAAAAATTTATTATTAGTGATATCAGCTGATCAAGTGGTAGAAAGCTAATAAAGGACCACCAAAATAAAATTTGATATACTGTTTCAATTCTGCTAAAGGTGGCAATAATAAAACATATCCATATATATCATTATTTATATTTTCAAATGTATGTATAATATACCATAGGAGAATCATAGTTGATGGTTAGGTGACTGAAATATTTCCAAGAGTTTCTGTAAAATTAATACATTTCCCTAAACTTAATTTTGAAACACGGTGGCTCCATGTGGTAAGCACTGGACTTTGAATCCAAGACAAGGCTTTCTGTTCTTGAGAAGAGTTAAACCCTCAGAAACCCTAAACGGGGTTGCTGTGAGTTGGAGCAGACTCCACAGCATTTAATAACGATAGCATAAGGTTATTTTTGGAGGAGTATACCTCTCTACTTCTCATTGAACACAGTTTTGTAAGATGTTCAGTTTTCACATTGGCCTAAACATTTCTGCATAGGGTCCTTGTGAATGGGAACTGACTCGACGGCACCTAACAACAAACATTTGAAACATTAAGACCAAAATGTCTGTGCATTCGCTAAGTCACTGTACACAAACTTGGAGTTTAACACAGAAATCCTTGTTCAACTACCTTTTAACTCTAAATCCTCTTTTTAAAACATGGAGGCATTTCTCAGGCACTAAAAGTTGGGTGTGCTCCACAGGAGTGCTCCACCAGTGCTCCACAGAAGAGACCTGGTGATTTGCTTCCATAAAAACTACACAGGACAGTCTATAGGGCATTTCTACTGTCTTATAGGGTTGCTATGAGTTTGAATAGACCCGATGACACACAACACTGGGTTATGTTCTTTAAAATACTAAAAAAAACCCAACAACCCCAAAACATTTAGATGTTCTCCATATAGCTACAAACCTTCCATATGCTTCAATTTATCCCTTTTTCTTGATACTGTCTATGAGATAAACTTGTCAGTTTACTAAAAGCATAGTGGGCTGCTCAGTAGCTAACGAGTTTTAGGCGTATTATTACTCTTAACCCTCAAAATTAAGCTAGGCTATTCACACTCTCATGTCATCTTATTTCATAGCTTAAGAAACTAAGGCTAAATAAAGGTAACCTTTGCCAAATTCGGGGTTACTAACCATTGTTGTTAACTGCCATACAGTTAGTTGTAATAAGATCCTGTATAACCATTGTTGTTAACTGCCATACAGTTAGTTGTAATAAGATCCTGTATAACCATTGTTGTTAACTGCCATACAGTTAGTTGTAATAAGATCCTGTATAGGGTTTCACAGTCCAGTGCATATCCTATGGAGCCACCGTGTTCCATTATTAACCATTGCAATATATTATTTATTAACTGCTCTTTAAGCCTACTTTTTTTTGTACCCCAGATTCTAGGATTTTTCAGACTGTATTTTGAACATGTTATTGTGAATTGAGTGGTGGTTTACAAGGCAGATCATCAGTTTTGCACTCAGCAAATAATGTGCTTGGTTTCATCTCAATGATTGCATTACCCTCAGTTAACATCATTTGTCCCATTTTTGCCAATGTTTCTTTGTTCCATTCCTCTTTCTTTCCCAACCCTTATGAATTTTGTCCTTAGGTAAATGATGCCTTTTGGATCACAAATGGTTCACCATTCTTTGGTGAGTGTACCTCGCTAGTGTTGTTCTCTCTCTCTCTCTCTCCCCGCCCCCCCCCATATACCTATCTACTTCTTGCCTAAAAATTGAGCCATGGAGGTGAGTTTAGTTCCAGACCTGATGGGTGACCAAGGGCCATAGTGTTGGGGTTCCCTCAGTCTCTATCTGACCAATAAACCTGGTCTTTTTTATGATTTTGAGTTTTGGTCTACATTTTCTCTCACCCTTTCCAGGACCTTCAAATGTGATTGTTGTTCAAAGCAGTTGATCATGGTATCTAGGCACTATCTAATTCTTCTGGCTGCAGGAACATGTAGACTTATATGTTCCCATGGTCCATTAATTCATTGGACTAATTATTTCCAGGCATCTTCAGTTTTCATTGTTTTTCTTTCCTCTGGACAAGGAGAGACCAATAGATGGTTGTGTGGGTTTTTTTTGTTTTTTTTTTGAAACCTTCCTCTAGTCAAGTTCTGGTTATCAAGCCATCAAAGCTAAATGGGTACTATCTGCAAGTTTAGGCATTCTTCTGCGTGTCCCCTCACTTCATATCAGCTGGATGCTTCACTCTCAGCTCTAACTCTTTGTGGCTATGTCCTTGTCCATGGGCTTAGGAGTCCCCAGGTCTCACTACACATCGGACTAACCAGCCCTTCCTATTCTCTCTCCCATCTCTAGGTCAGTGGGAGTCTATGGAATGTGGTCAAACTCAGCCTATTTCTTCATTGCTGCCATTCCCCCTCTTCCACTCACCAGTAGACCAATGTGGTCAACAGTACACTTACATGCTTGTTTGTGTGTTCCCTTTGAATTTCAGTCTCAGAAGGGGGGTTGTCCTGAAGGGACTTGATTGCTTGCCTTGATGGCTTCCCGGCGCAATAGATGATTTTTAAGATCCCAGTTGCTACTCATGAAAGTAGGATAAGTCTCAGATGTCTCTGTGAATTCTGTTATGTTAATTGTCCCTGGTGTTCTCAGGACCATGAGTCTAAGTCCCCAGGCTCAGCAAGTAATTCTATCAAGGAGTTTGTTGTTGTTGTTGAGTGCTGTCAAGTCAGTTCCTACTCATAAGATTTCTGAGGAGTGGCTGGTGAATTTGAACCTCTGAACTTGCAGTTCAAACAGACCTTGTGGTCCAGTGCTTTCATAATGTCTAAAAATTTTCATGACTTTGTACCATGTATATTCCACCACATTCATTGAAATGTCTGCACCGAAGGTAGACCTATCCTCTGTCAAATCTGTTTGTATGTGTAAATAGATGCCCATTTTCCTTCCCATACCTGTTCAGCTTGTGTATCTAAGTACCTACCTGGAGATCCCTGTTGTTGCAGAGCTGTGGATATTACAGTATTTACTTCTGTATCCTTTACTTCTTATATTCCTTCTAGTGTCTTTTCCTGCCTTTCTCATCCTTCTGCTAACTTCCCTCTTGTTGTATATATTGCTTGAGTCCTGATGTGGCACTATAGGGTAAGCACTGGATTGCAAAGTCCATTTGAATTGCAAAGCCAGCAGTTCAAACTCATCCATCACTCCTTAGCAACCCTACATGTGTTGGAACTGACTTGCCAACACCACCACTGAAATGAACACATGTCTGCCCTCTACAGTAAGGAACACTGATAGCGTAGTGGGTTATGTGCTGGCCTGCTAACCTCAAGGTCAGCAGTTAAAGTCCACCAGGCTCTGCAGGAGAAAGATGAAGTTTTTGCTCCCATAAAGATTTACAGCCTCAGAAAGTCTATACAGGTTTGCTGTAAGTCAGAATCCACTCCTAGAAACACCACACCAAGAACAACTTGTTTCTTTTGGTGTGACATCTTTTCTTGACTTTTTACAAAAGTGATTTCATACAATAGGTGTCCTTTCGAGATTGACTCATTTCACTCAGCATATTGTCCTCCAGGTTCACTGTGTTTTGAAGTGTGTTGCAGCTTAATCAGTATTCTTCTACTTTGCATTGTATATTCCATGTGTGTATTACCTAAGGTTGTTTATCCTTGATAGGAATTTAGGTTGTTGCCCTCTTTTTGCTATTGTAAATTGTGCTGCAGTAAGCATGGGTGTGCATCTTTTGGTTCCACAAACTGTTTGAAGCCCCCTCATACACACACATATTTAATGTTTGAACTGGTTCAGTCATGGAGCAAACCTAGAAAAGATCCTTTGTATGTGTGTGTGTATGGGGGGAGGGGTGTTTGAATGATAACTAAAATGAAAATTATGGGTCAAAGCCCTGGAACTTGAGATTTGGAAGAGGTATAGTAAGCTCTTCCAAAAACCTGACATGGGAGATTGGATTATTGGAGAAACTATAGAGAACAATACGCATTTAAAGTGACATGCTGGACCACCATCTTTGAGCTGAGTACCGGTGTGTCCCACTGTACAGGCAAGATACTTGGCTGCTATTTGTTGTGCAGAGAATTATTTAATATGTCTCTTCTAACCATAATCTTTTTAACTCCTACCAAATGATTGGGTGTTGTTGTTGTTGTTAGGTGCCATCAAGTCGGTACCAACTCATAGCGACCCTATGCACAGCAGAATGAAACACTGCCCAATCCTGGGCCTACCTCACAATAGTTGCCATGCTTGAGCCCATTGATGCTGCCACTTTGCCAATCCATCTTGCTGGGGGTCTTCCTCTTTTTCTCTGACCCTCTACCTTACAAAACATGATATCCATCTCCAGCAACTGGTCCCACCTGCCAATATGTCCAAAGTAGGAGAGACGAAGTTTGGCCATCTTGGCCTCTAAGGAGCAATCTGGCTGCACTTCTTCCAACACAAGTCTATTGGTTCTTCTAGCAGCCCATAGTACATTCAATATTCTCCTCCAACACCGTAACTCAAAAGAATCAATTCTTCTACGGTCTTCCTTATTCACTGTCCAGCTTTCGCACACATATGAGGTTATTGAAAATACCATGGTTTGCTTGGGTCAGGTGCACCTTAGTCCTCAAGCTGACATCTTTGCTTTTCAGCACTTTAAAATGATTTTAAATGATTGGGTGGGATTATGAAAATAGTGTGTATAAAACTTTAACGTGAGATAGGTTATTTTTGCTCTCCTGCTGGGTTTTAAATGAGACATCTCAGAAGCTAGGATAGGGGGAATCCTGACCATCAAGAAAGAAGAGCCAATAGTGGATCACGCCTTTCAACCCTGAGATCCCTGTGTGGTGTAGCTGCGGAAACAGCAGCAGAAACTGCAGACAGAGCAGGAGACAAAGCTGCAGTCTGGAATTCCTGGTCCATGGCAAGTAAATGACTTTGGGTCATTTCTTGATAGCACTAAAGAAGCTTTGTAACACTTGCCTGAGCAAGGCAGAGACCGAAGGATTGTATGGCTAAGAAGCTGAGGATAAGAGAGCATTGTGCCTTCAGTTTGGCTGAGAAGATGAATTCCTAACCTGAGAACTGCTGTATCCCTAGTTGTGTCTGACCCTGAACGGCACCTTTTTAGCTTCCTTAATAAGCCCCATAATCATGCACATGGCCTGTGAATTCTGTGTGGCCATTGCAACAGATTATCGAACCCAGCAAAGAGTAGAGTCCTCTGAGGAAGATGGCTGGAATTTGAGACTTTGAAGAGGTATAGTAAGAATAGGATAAAGAAGATCTGTTCCTATGATTCCTCAGAAGAATCAGCCTTAGGGATTGTTCCATTTCGTCAATCTAAAACTAATTCTGACTTTGTAGCATCTGTTCTTATCTATATTATTTCTTCCTTCATCTCTCTTGGGTTGAATTTACTCTTCTTTTTGTTACTTCTTGAGATGGATACTTAGGTAATTGGTTTTCAACCTTTGTTTCTAAAATGCCTGTATAAGGCTATCCATACATTTCTCTCAAAACATGGATATAGTAGCATCCCACAAGTTTTCATCATCATGCCTTTATTTTTTTTTCTATTTTTTTATTTCTGTATTGGCTGATATCTTATTTGGTGGCTGTGTGCCGTGGAGTCGGTTCCGACTCATAGTGATCCTGTACAGGGTTTCTGAGGCTGTAACTCTTTACGGGACCAGAAAGCCTCATCTTTCTCCCACAGAACAGCTGGTAGTTTTGAACTGCTGACCTTGTAGTTCGCAGCCTGATTCATAACCACTATGCTACGAGAGCTCCTTGATAACTTATTTAGAAGTATATTATTTAATTTTCTAGTATATAGAGATTTCCAAGTTATATTTTTATTAATTTATTGCCTTCCTCTTTGGACCTCAAAAATTCATGGAAAAACTTCATTATTTTTAAGTCCAACTTTTCACAAACTTTAAAAAGTTTCCTTTTATATACCAGCTTTAATCTCTTGAAATTTGTTGAGAATTTATTTATGGTTAAGGATCTGATCAATTTTTGCAAATTTTTACTTTAAAATTATGTATATTCTGTAGTTGTTACCAGGTTCTCAAGTTTGTTGAAAATGTTCAAATCCTTTATATTCTTACTGATTTATTATGTATTTTGTAACAGTATTGACATTACTGATTTTTCTTCCTGAGATATTAAAAATTATTTATTTATTTGAAGCATGGGATAGTCCATAAAGATATCATTTAAAGAAGGGCATGGATGGTGTATTTTCTGATGCTGGGAATATCTTTAGTAGAAATTTCATATTCTTTCTTACCAACTTTACCTTTTTCTATGCCAGGAATCAGCAGAATTTTTATTAAAGGGCCAGATAGTAACTATTTCAGATTTTAAACACCATATATGTAGTCTTGGTTGCCAGTACTCAATTCTGCTATTTTAGGGCAAAAACATGCAGTATGCCGGGTTGAGCCCCTGGGGTACAATTTACCAATTCTTGTTCTATATTAATAGAACCTCTGATTGGTAGCTGAGTGCATGCATGGCTACTTAAAATAAAAAATTACATTTATCAACCACCTTTGTTTGTTTGTTTGTTTTTGGTAGATATAAGTGTTGGAAGTAAAACTGATGATCTGCCCTGTAAACTTTTACTCAATCCACAATAAAAACCTTAAATAAAATAATGAAAAGTATTGGGAAATGAAATGTAAGTAAAAGTGTTAGTCCAATTTCTGGGGAGTATTTATCAAGATTTTACTTTGTATAAATCAGTTTGATGGTGTCAAAGACAGCTAAAATCGGAGAACTTTTACCAAAAGAACTAGTACATTAGTTTGACTTAGCTGTCACATATGCTGACAGAACACACGAGACACTTAGGGTCAGTTATTCTTTACAATAGACTCAGCAGTAGGTGCTTCTGTTTCCTTGAACCTCAAATCCTAGAATGATACAAAGAGCTTACCGGTACAGTGGTGTGTACCATAAGAGAAAAACTCAGAATGAATGGGATTCACAACATCTATAACTAGCAGAGTTCTAAATGAAACCAAGTTTCTGTACAATATGAATTTTATTTAGTTTCAAAACTTTGTAATAGGGAAGTGCCAAAGTGAAAATTCACATTTTGTTCCAAAAGGACAGCATAAGCACACACAATTTTATATTCAATTTTGCAAACTGTACAAAGTAAAAAAAGAATACAGGTTTACGTTTAATTGGCTGAAGATCAATATGCTCTGTAAGGCTCATTTACCAAGAATTTCTGTTGGCTGGGGTGCTCAACCTTAGCCTCAGTTTCCTGGATTCCCAAGCTTATTCCTGAAACAGTCTGGGTGGGCCATCTTAAAATACCACTGACCAAACTATCTTGATCAAGAGTGTGGTGGGCCTAGTCATATATGCAAAAAAGTAGAAATAGGAGCCTACAATAAAATGGAGTCTGATTCTGAACTGTGTCAGCCATTTTAGTTTTCTCAAGTGCCTCAGGTTTCGTGTGTTCTTTTGCAGTCATAAGAAAGCCTACTTTGTCTAGAGGAGACCAGGTGTATCACAGAACTGTGTGATACATACTGGTAATGTGTTACCTCACTTTTCACAACTTCCAACTGCATAAACTATTCTGAGAAGGGGTTCAGGTAAAAGAGTTGTCAAAGTCTTCTGAGTTTTGCCACATTTTGGAAGATAGAAATGTAAAACTGTATCCTAACAATGTCTTTAAGAAGGGAGTGGTGTCACTCTGATTTACTGCTTCTTCTGGATGCCATAATGGTATCCTCAAGTTCAGATAGAACACAAAAAGCAACAAAAGAATCCTGGACTTGTGTACACGACAAACAAGCTTCTCTCTTGCTTTTGAACCCCTGTCAATTATCTGGTCTTTCTGTTGGTTGCAGCTGAATTGAAACCTAACTACTATGTAAATATCTAAGAATGTCTTTCTGTAGCTATCATATACAAATGACAACTGAAGTATATATAAAATACTGAACTCACAGCTTTATGTCTTAACTTTATAGATACTTGTGTATGATCTTCTGTCAATTAGTTTTACAAAATAAATCTCTGAAATAGGACTGTGTTGTGGGATGTGATTTATGTATAATTTCTTTTGTTATTTAATTTTTTTTTTTTTCAGTCTTGCTACACTATAAAATCTGTGAAGGCTGGAATCTTTCTTTTGTTCTTTAATGCATCCCAAGTGCCTTGAGAAATGAGAAGGGTTCAAAAACTTTGTATAAAAATGTCAGTATGTCTTCAAATTTTCCACGAACTTTTTGAAATCCTCTCATACTGAGGCCTGGTGTGGCACTATGGGCTAATGATTCAGACTGCAAAGCCATTTAAACTGCAAGGTTGGCAGTTCAAGCTTAGCAGCTGCTCCTCAGAAACCCTATACAAGTTCGTTATGGGTTGGAGTCAACTAAATGGCACTTAACAACAACAACGTGTATATATGGGAGCGTGTGGCTCTAGAGGACTAACACTAGACTGCAAACCTCAAGGTTGGCCTTTTGAGCCCACCATCTCCTCAGCAAGAGAAAGAGGAGGCTTTATACTCCCACAAAGATTTAGAGTCTCAGAACTATAGAGGATGGCTATGAGTCAGAACCAACTTGACCGTACTTAACAAAAACAACATATGTACATGGTATACACAAAAATGATTGAGTTGCCAGAAAGTAGCCAAATGTGAATGTTTTTTATTAATTATACCAGGAATCTATCCAATGCTTTAAGTCAACCTATTTAGAAGGCTTTCTACAACTTTGACTTATTATTACCATTGTTCTAATTTTTTAATAATTATTGATTGAAACCAACTGTTCTGTTTTTATTATTATTATTATTATTAAAGCTCCCTATGATTTTATGTTTAGATCTTCCTTTCCTCTTCTACAAGCTACCATTTTTTTTTTTTAGTAATTTTAATTTCATCTCTTATTTTTTCCTCTGTATTCTACGTTTTTGTAGTATAGCCTCCAATGCTTATTCAATTTTAAATAGCCAATAATTTCCAAATTGAATTTTAATTTGGCTGTTGTACTTTCCACCAATCATGTGTCAGTTTGTCTTGCTGTGGTGGCTTTTGTATTGCTGTGATGCTGGAAGTTATCCCACAAGTATTTTAAATACCGGCAGGGTCACTCACATGGACAGGTGAGCTTTCAGAAAAAGACAGATTAGGAAGGAGAGGTGGACTACTTCTGAATATTTAGTCACTGAAAACCTGTTAATAACAGTGGAACACTATCAGCACCAGAATATTGAATATTGAAACATGATGAAGAGCATCAGAATATTGTCAGATAGAGTGGCAGAAGAGCATCCCCTCAGGTTGGAAAACACTCAAAATACAACTGGGAAAGAGCTGCCTCCTCAAAGTAGAATTGACCATGATGACGCAAATGGAATAAAGCCTTCGGGCCTTCATTTGCTGATGGGGCACAATTCAGAATGAAAAGAAACAGCTGTAAGCATGGTCCTTATGAAGTATGAAGCTAGGAAAATTGGAATTTCATTAAAAATGAAATGAAATGCAACACATAAACATTGATATCCTAGGCATTAGTGAGCTGAAATGGACTGGCATTGGCCGCTTTTAATCTGACAATCACATGGTTTACTTTGCCAGAAATGACAAATTAATAAGGAATGGTTTCACATTCACCATCTAAAAAAACATCAAAATCTGTCATGAAGTGCAGTACTGCCTGTGATAGTATAATATCCATATGCCTACAAGCAAGACCAGTTAATACCTCTATTATTCAAATGTGCACACCAATGCTAAAGCTAATAATGATGACATTGAAGAATTCTATCATCTTCTTCATGGAGCATTGGTAGCGTAGTGGTTATGAATTGGGCTGTGAACCTCAAGGTCAGCAGTTCGAAACTACCAGCTGTTCCGTGGGAGAAAGACGAGGCTTTCTGCTCCCGTAAAGATTTACATGGTATTTTCAATAACCTCATATGGATGCAAAAGTTGGTCAATGAATAAGGAAAATCGTAGAAGAATGGATGCCTTTGAGTTGTGGTGTTGGAGGAGAATACTAAAAGTGCTATGGACTGCCTAAAGAACCAATTGATCTATTTTGGAAGAAGTGCAGCCAGAGTGCTCCTTGGAGGCCAGGATGGCTAAGCTTCGTCTCTCATACTTTGGACATATTGTCAGGAGGGAACAGTCACTGGAGAAGGATGTCATGCTGGGTAAGATGGAGGGTCAGAAAAAAAGAAGAAGACCCCCAACAAGATGGATCAGCCAGGTGGCATCATTGATGGCGTCAAGTGTGGCAGCGGTGGTGGGGTTGGCCCAGGATCGGACATTGTTTCGTTCTGCTGTGCATGGGGTTGCTATGAGTCAGTTCTGACTCAATGGCACCTGACAACAACAACAACAAAAGATTTACAGTTTTGGAAACCCTGTACAGGATCTCTATGAGTCAGAACCGACTCCATGGCACACAACCACGACCCCCACCATCGTCTTCAGTCTGAAATTGATCAAACATGCAATCAAGATATATTGATAGTTACTGGTGATTGGAATGCAAAAGTTGGAAACAAAGAGGAAGGATCAGTAATTAGAAAATAGGGCTTTAGTAATAAAAAAAAAATAGTTCTGAAGATCACATGATAGAATTTTGCAAGACCAATGACTTCTTCCTTGAAAACACCTTTTTAAAATAACATAAAAGACTACTCACTATACACATGGACTTAACCAGAGTGAATACACAGAAATCAAGTCAGAATGCCCCTTGGAAACTAGGTTGGCCAGATTTTGTCTCTCATACTTTGGACGTATTGTCAGGAGGAACAATATGGAGGGTCAGAGAAAAAGAGGAAGACCCCCAACGAGATGGATTGGCTCAGTGGCAGTAGCAGTGGGCTCAAATGTAACAGGACCAGGTGGTGTTTCGTTCTGTTGCCCATAGGGGCACTTTGAATTGGTGTCAACAGCAATGACATTGTACTTTTGGTTTACTATCTCTTGTTTTTAATTAACACAACATCTACTGTGTATTGTTGTGGTGGTGTTCTCTGCTGTCAGCCAAGATCCATCTGACATCAGCAACGATATCCCTCATTCCATGTCATTTTCTTAATCCCACCTGAACCTGTGGAAATTCTTTATCAATGTATGATTGCAACCATTTTTGAATTATTTTTAACAAAATTTTGTTTGCATGGGATATTAATGATATTGTCCTATAACAATCTGTATGGTAAACAAATACTCTGAAAAGCTGAATTATATGAAGAAAAACATGGCATCAGGATTAGATGAAGACTCATTAATAACCTGCAATATGCAGACAATGCAACCTTGCTTTCTGAAAGTGAAGAGGTTGTAAAAACGTTGCACCTCAAAGTAAAGAAAGTAACATCATGATAAATGGAAACAAGATTGAAGTTGTCAAAGACTTCATCATGGAAGCAGTAATCAAGAAATCAAAGGACATGTTGCATTGAGCAAATCTACTGCAAAAGATATCTTTAAAGTGCAAAAGTTTGAGGACTAAGGTGCGCCTGGCACAACCCATGGTGTTTTTAGTCACCTTATATGCATGTGAATGTTGTACAAAAGAATGGATGCATTTGAATTTTTCGTGTTAGAGGAGAATATTAAAAGTACTATGGAGTGCCAGAAGAACAAACCAATCTGTTTGAGAAGTACAGCCAGAATGCTCATTAGAAGCTGAGATCATGAGACTTTGTCTCTCATACTGTGAACATATTATCAGGAGGAACCAGTGCCTGAAGAAGGACTTAGCAAAGAAGTGCTTGGTAAAGTGGTGGGTCAAAAAAGAAGAGGAAGACCTCCAGTGAGATGGATTGATACAGTGACAGTAGAAATGCACTCAACCTAACAGTTTTTAGTATGGCACAGACCCGAGCATGGTTTTCTTTTGTTGTGCATAAGGTTGCTTTGTGCCACCTAACAAAAACAGCAACAATCTGGTCTTTGCTTGGCATAGCAGTCCTGTGTACAGGGAGATTCTGCAGCAGCGAGCCAGCTGGTATAGCTATGACTTTGGTGCGGCAGCTCAGCCGCTTTGTGTTTCCTACTTATTAGCCTGAGCTTGCTTGAAGAGAAAGAAATTTCACTTAAAAATAAAAGACTAAAAATAAATCCCATTTTATTGCTTGTGGTGAAGTCAAAAGTAAGTGAAGAGGGGTTGAAGGGCAGTTTACTTGAATTGAAAATTATCTGCTGTTTGAAAGATTCAAAGAACTTGCTAGTATAACCATGTGAACACTAGAGTTTTTGTGGAGGTAATTCTTTGCTGAGCTTGTCAGCTTCATTCATGGACACCTTACTCACTATGTTGGCAGTTTCCCCTGTATGCTCAACCGCTTTTTACATGGCTCTTTAGGTTAATGTGCTGGAATGCAAAGTCGTGTTGAATCACAAGGTCGGTGGTTCAAGCTCACCAGCTGCTCCTTGGAAACACTATTCAGAATCATTATGGGTGGGAACTAACTCAATGGCACTTAACAACATTGATGGTACTAAGGAAAATAAAGTGTTCTTAGGACTCTGATTATACGATTTCTTGAAAGAGGAAATTTCCCTCCAGGCTAATTAACTAACCCCCATGATGGATAAGAATTTAATGGAACACTGTGAGGTTAATATCCACTAAATCACATTAACAGTTTGGAAAATTTGGATAGGCCTTAACCATATAGTTGGAGGGCAGACAAAACTAATTGAAATACTTTACCATTAATTTCTAAGCTCTTAGAAACGAATAGGTTTCTAGAAACATCATTAATGATGATTTAAACCTATATCATAGTCTTCATTAGCTAAACATATGATCAACATAAAAGATATATAAAATATTATATGGTAAGCTCTGTGGCTAAATAAGGAATGTTTTCCTAAAAGAAATCTACATTTCATAATTACTTCAGTCTAGCTTATTAATATTGTGATTTTTCAATATGAAACTATTCTTATATTTCTTCTTTATCTTTTCTTAAATAAAGTGAATATGTTGTTGCTGTTGTTAAGTCTTTCTGAGTTGATTTCAATTCACAGGTCTCCTGAGTAGGGTTACCAAAGAGTGACTGGTGGATTTGAACCACCAACGTTGTGGTTAACGGCCCAGTGTTTAACCTATAGCGCCACACCAGGACTCTGAATATATACTCTTCAAAATTTTGTTTAGTAAAATTGAATAAAGTGAAAACATTCTCCTTCTTACTTGTTAGAAAAATACAATAATTTTCATCTGGAAGATTCTGATTAATTTGAAACACTTTTATCAAGCAAAGTTCAGAGACTTGGCGTAATAATAATTTGTATTAACCTTCAAATTGCTAATGTATATAATACATGTCAATACTCCAGTAAGCCGTTTTAGACTGTTTTCTTTGGAACTAAATTTGAAATACGCATGAGTTAATGTTACATACAAGGGAGGTTCCAAAATTTGTGGAACAATAGAATGAAAAGATAAAGAAATTTTTCCATGAATGTTTTGAAGACCCCTTGTGTGGTGGTCAAAGTTGTGTGTCAACTTGTCTGGGTCATGATTCTCAGTGATTTGGCAGTTAGGATGTAGCTTGGCCCTTGATGTAATGATGTACCCATCCCCCATGATGAGCTCTGATATTATGTACTATCTCCATGAACTTCAAAGGAAGTTCTTTCATCAGGGGCGTGATCTGCATACAATATGGTCATTCTGACTAAGTTCACTGACTTTTTGCTCAATCTGGATCCAACATCCAACCCAATCATCTGACCCCCTGTTATTTGGATTTGAGCCAGCAGTCTGCAAAGTCAGCAGTTCAAATCCACGAACTGTTCCATGGGAGAAAGGTGAGGCTTTCTGCTCCTATAAAGATTTACAGCCTCAGAAACCCTGTACAGGGTCGCTATGAGTCGGAACCGACTTCATGGCACATAACCACCAACAACCACCATATATTGGCTGTTGTGAGACATAATTGTTTATAACTTTCTGACAATTTCTTACTTGTGAAACAAAAGTAAAACTGCATAAAAACAAGATATACACAATTGAATTTAATTTGTGGAGTCCTGATGTGGCGCTGTGGGCTAATGCGTCAGACTGCAAAGTTGTTTGAACTGCAAGGTCGGTGGTTCAAGCTCACCAGCTGCTTCTTGGAAAGCCTATACAGGGTCGCTATGGGTTGGAATTGACTCGACGGCACTTAACAACAACAATATCTAATGTGTGTATATATATATATACGTATATATTTACATACACACAATAATGTCTGTATGTATATATATATATATATACACATATACATACACACACACAAACAGGAGTCCTGGTGTGGCGCTATGGGCTAATGCATCAGACTGCAAAGTCGTTTGAACTGCAAAATCGGTAGTTTAAGCTCACCAGCTGCTCCTTGGAAGCCTTATACAGGGCTGCTATGTGTCGGAATCAACTCAAACGGCACTTAACAACAACATATATACTTGAGAATTTTTTCTCCTATATTATGATACTATGACACCTAACAGCAATATTTGTTTAAGTTGTTTCATTTTTATATCCATTCACTCAATTAATTTCTACATTGTTTAGAAATGATAACACAGCAATGTATGAATTATTTATATTAAATTCTTACATGGATCAGATGTCAGCATACTTGAAAATGTCTTTCATTTATAAAAATCTAAACAAATTAGGAGTTATATTTAAGAGTTCTGCAATAAATTGTATTTTCAATGACAACAGCAAATAATCACTCCTTAATATTTTGAATACCAATATACTTTTTCTACACATGATTTTTAGTTCAGACTCAATAAAGTTCAAGGTCATCCAAGTATGAAATAGCTTATAAAGAAATTTACATTGCTTTCTTAATTTGATTTAGTTAGGGGAAAGGACACTAGTTCAGAAAATAGATCATTGTCTTTAATCATTTTGGTTCAAAATAGATATTAAGTCTTATGCATAGACTAGTAAATGTATAATTTTATATATGATTTCCCCAAAGTTTATAGAAGGAGCTGATACTATAAACGATAATTAATTTTCATTGACTATGTTACATGGATTTTAGTATCTTTTAATATCGAGACTAGCATATGAAAAGCATTGTTAAAAATGCTCAGAAAGGAAGATATGACTTTGATTTAAAAAACAGCGCAAGGAAGATTATGAATTTAGTTATTTAGGCTAAATGTAATTAGTTATTTAATGTAAATGATAAAGAGAGACAGCAGTTACCTGAGAATAATACAAACAAGGCCTGGTGTGGCGCTGTGGGTTAACATGCTGGACTGCAAGGTCAGCTTGAACTGTAAGGTCAGTAGTTCAAGCTCACCAGCCACTCCTTGGAATCCCTATATAGGGTCGATATGGGTCAGAACCGTTCTATAGCACACAACAGCAACAACGGTGCAAATGACAAATAAGGGTCCCAGTTGTTGTTGTTGTTGTTGTTAAGTGCCGTTGAGTCAGTTCCGACCTATAGCGACCCTGTACAGGGTTTCCGAGGTTGTAAATCTTTACGGGAGTAGAAAGCCTCATCTTTCTCCCGCGGAGCGGCTGGTAGTTTCGAACCGCTGACCTTAAGGGTCCCAGTAGATAGGAAATATTAATTCTAAGAATAGTGAACATTTTAGTTGCTCATTATTTTTTATATTATTTTGAGCAAAGCCTGTGCATAGTTCAAGAAAAATAAATATGGTCATTTATTTATGATGAGACGTGACAGTCTCTTCTCCATCCTGGAAGACCAGGCCAACTTCCCAAAGGCCACAATTTTAAACTCTTGTTTTTTAGTTAAATGATCTGCCACCTCTTGATTTATCAGTTTTAGATGCTAGTCATTGGTAGATGAAGACTTAGATCTCTTATGCCGCCGTCGCCATCTCATACCATTATCTTCATGCTTTCTTTCTTTTTTAAAAATTTTTTATTAAAGGTTTTTATTGTGGATTGAGTGAAAGTTTACATGGCATATCATCAGTTTTATATTCAACAAATCATACACCTTGTTTCATTACAATGATTATACTCCCCTCCATGTACCATCAGTTAACAGTATTTCTCTCTATCCACTTTAGCTTTTAAGACACACAAACAAAAAAACCCACTCAGGCATATATAATAATTTA
>NW_006408651.1:1952301-1964622 GCF_000296735.1 Chrysochloris asiatica
TTGAGCTTCTTGAATGCTTATCTTTTCACTTTTCAGGATGTTAGGAAAATTTTCTTCCAAAAGCTCTTCAACTATCTCCTCTGTGGACTTGTGTGATTGTTCCTGTTCTGGAATACCAATAATTTTTATGTTATTCCTCTTCATGTTGTCCAACATGAATCTTAGGCCTTCTTAAGATTTTTTAATCTTTTTTGTATTTGCTCTTCTATCTTAGTAGTGTTGAGAGATTTATCTTCTAGCTCACTAGTTCTAGCTTCTATCTCTTCTATCTCCTTTGCCCTTTCAGTATATTGTCTATTTCAGTGTAATAATATTCTATTATTAATCATTTTGACCTCTTTCTGTAGGTTTTGAATTGTATCCAATGCTGTATCTCTTTATTTGATTGTTCCTGTAGTGCCTTCCTGACTTCTTCCTTATTTTTCTCAACTCCATTATATAGTGTTTGGATACATTTTATAATCATTTGTTCTGAATTCTTTCTCTGGCACTTCCAAAGCCTACCCATCTTCCACTATGGAGTGTAGGTCTACTTCCAGCTCATTTGCCTCAGTCACTTTATCTCATTTCTGGACATGTGCAGATATGGTCATCTGCTTCTGTTTTTTTTGGGCATATTCAGGGGTTATCTGTGGCCTTAATACTCAGATGGATATGTATTTTGATTAACTTTCTGATTGCCTGCAGGTAGATGTGATCAGGAAATGGGCTTCCCTTTTCACTCTTCTTCTTGAGAAATTTCAAGATGCCATTGATGGTCATTGTGACAGAAGTTAGGATTTAATTATCAGCCTATTTCCTTTTTTGTCTGCTTGTCCCGCTCCACAATCCCTGTTCAGGCCTTTTTTTCTAGCTATAAACAGTTCAGGGCTGGCTGTGGCTGTTTGGTTTTAAGTGGAAACTGTCTCTTTAAATTTTGAGGAGATCTGTGCGCATGCGTAGTAGAACCCTCCGAGGGTGGGTCTGGGGTGTCCACTAGCTCAGGCACCCCTATAGTCACCATAATGGAGGTACGCAGACAGCAAGGGACCAACGAACAGATACCAAAAGAAAAGAATATCCACACCTCTATCTCCATGGCTCTGTCAGGCGTCATTGGCTGCTCTGATCCTTCCCCTGCTTGGCTCCACACAAGATGGCGGCTCCTGGAGCAGGTGAATATCCTGAACTACAAAGCAATGGATTTCTTGCTTCTGCCACATACTCCCCAGCTATAAGCCTTCCAACTTTCTAAATATTCCTTTATATGTAGTTTATAGTTCTGGGATTATTCCCTGAGCCTGCTTGGTCCTGTATTTTGTGTTGTTGCCGGCAGAGCTCCTCACTACACTTCCACCCGATCCGCCATCTTGTTTGTTCTCTTGCTTCATGCTTTCTTGAACTCTGAAAATGTTGTTAATCATAAGCCTGAGTAATGTAATAATTCAGACTTTATATTTTAAAAATATTTAGATATTGTATCATATTAACCAAAGAAATATCCTAAGATTTCTAATTCCTTGTTTTCTTACTTTTTGCATTGCCTGGAGTTAGTGATTGCCTTTTTACTGTTTACTTAATGTACTTTGTAAATCTCCCCATACCTTCTAACAGCCTTTAAACACATTTTTTTTTTTTAATGTAATCAAGCCTATCAAAGTCCTGATGTGGCACTGTGGAATAATGTACCAGACTGCAGAGCCATCTGAACTGCAAGATTGGTGGTTCAAGCTCACCAGCTGCTCCTTTGAAATCCTATACAGGGTCACTATAGGTTGGAATCAACTTAATTGCACTTAACAATAATAGTAAAGCCTATCAGAAAATCAACTTTTTTTTTCCTGAACACTTCTGTTCTGGAGTCTGCTGTTCGACTGCAATCTGGACTATTAATCTTTAGGTCTGCTATACAACTGTCCTAATGAAACTTTCTGTATCATCACATTGAAAATTCACTTTGACCCTTTTATATATTTGTGTCTAGCTATTTCTTAGTTTATTCTCTAGTTTCATTGGAGTCCACCTTCCAGCAGAGTCTCAGAAAAGGTCCATGAGCGGTCAATTTTGGACACTTTCTATGTTTGAAATTTCCAGCTTCCAGTTAATTGATTGCTGTTGTTGTTAGGTGCCATCGAGTCAATACCAACCTATAGCAACCTTACGCACAGCAAAACAAAACACTGCCTGATCCTGGGCCAACCTCACTATTTTTGCCACGCTTGAGTCCATTGATGCTGCCACTTGGTCAATCCATCTTATTGGGGGTCTTCGTCTTTTCCTCTGACCCTCCACCTTACCAAACATGATATCCTTCTCCAGAAAATGGTCCCTCCTGACAGTATGCCCAAAGTAGGAGAGACAAAGTTTGGCCATCATGGCCTCTGAGGAACACTGGTTTGCACTTCTTCCAAAACAGATCTATTGGTTCTTTTGGCAGCCCATGGTACTTTTCAATATTCTCCTCCAGCTTTCTCACACATATGAGGTTATTGAAAACACCATGGCTTGGGTCAGGTGCACTTTAGTCCTGAAGCTGACATCTTTGCTCTTCAACACTCTAAAAAGGTCTGGTGCAGCACATTTGCTTAATGCAATACATCGTGTGATCTCTTGACTGCTGCTTCCATGAGTGTTGATAGTTCATCCAAGAAGAATGAAGTCCTTAACAACTTCAATCTTTTCTCCATTGATAAGAATGTTGTTTATTGGTCCAGTGGTGAGGATTTTTGTTTTCTTTACATTGAGATGTAATCCATACCAAAGGCTGTGCTCTTTGATCTTCATCAGTAAATGTTTTAAGTCCTCTTCACTTTCAGCAAGCAAGGTTGTATCATTTGCATATCGCAGGTCGTTACTGAGTCTTCCTCCAATCCTGATGCCACATTTTTCTTCATAGAACCCAGCTTCTCGGATTATTTGCCCAGCATACAGGTTGAATAAGTATTGTGAAGTAATACAACCTTATCGCCCACCTTTCTTAATTTTAAACCTTTCAGTGTTCCCATGTTCTATTCGAACAACTGCCTCATGGCCCAGGTACAGAGTCCTCATGAGCACAATTAAGTGTTCCAGAATACTCACACTTCGCAATGTTGTCCATAGCTTGTCAATCGAAAGCCTTTGCGTAGTCAGTAAAGCACAGGTAAACATCTTTCTGATATTCTCTGCTTTCAGTCAAGATCCATAGGATAGCAGCAATGGTATCCCTTGTTCCACGGGCTCTTCTGAATCCAGCTTAAACCTCTGGAAGTTGTGTGTCAGTATATGATTGTAGCCATTGCTGTATTACCTTTAGTAAAACTTTAGTTGCGTGAGATATCAAAGAGATTGTCCAATGATTTCCACATCCTGTTGGGTCACCTCTCTTTGGAATGGGCACAAATATGGATCTCTTCCAATCAGTTGGCCAGATAGTTGTCTTCCAAATTTCTTGGCAGAGATGAGTGAGCGCCTCCTGTGCCACCTCACTTTCTTGAAAGATTTAAATTTTTATTCCTTGTTCTTTGCCAATTCATTCAATGCACCTTGGGCTTCCTCCCTAAGCATCACTGGCTCTTGATCATATGCTACCTCTTGAAATAGTTGAACATGAATCATTTCCTTTAGGTACAGTGTATCCTTCCATCTTCTCTTGATGCTTTCTCCATCATTCAATAATTTGCCCAGAGAATCTCTCAATAATGAAAGTCGAGGTTTGAAGTTTTTCTTCAATTTCCCCAGCTTGAGAAATGTTGAGCGTGTTCTTCCTTTTTGGTTTTCTGATACCTGATCTTTGTACATTTTATTGTAATATTTGGTTTTATCTTCTCAAGCTGATCTTTGAAATTTTCTCTTCATCTCTTGGACCTCGTCATTCTTCCATTTGCTTTAGCATCTCTACACTGAAGAACAAGTTTCAGTGTCTCTTCTGACATCCATTTTGACCTTTTCCTTCTTTCTTGTCTTCTCAATGACTTTTTGCAAAATGACACACGTACAAAAAAAGTTTAAAATTTAATAGTAACAGCTTTCAACTGAGATGTCTGTATTTAGCTTAAAGTACAAATTGTTTCTATGCTATAACCTTATGAATAGCAGAGAAACACTTAATTGATAGTTTGGCTGAATGTAGGCTTCTCAGTTGAAAGTTGTTTCTATTAAATTTTAAACCTTTTTTTTGGGGGGGGGTCATTTTGCTTTCAGGGAAACTTCTTGTATTATTTCTTCCTTATTTTTTTCAATCCATTTTTACTTGAGTATCTATAATCAGAGGTTAAACTCTCTAGATTGACCCTCAACTTTATTATTATTTTTTTTAAAAAACTTTGTATCTCCTTTATCTATCACATTGTCATTTTAGTTTACTTTGCAGAAGAGTTCCTTTGTCTCATCTTCCAATGTTTTTTTTTTTTTTTCCTTTTTGATCCAAAGATTAAAAAAAAAAAATGGTGGGGTGGGCGGGAGAGGTTTGCTTTCATAAATTCTGTAAAACATTCTTATTTTTTATATTATATTATTTTATTATTTTTAGAAAGCTTGTCTTGGCTTAATGGATACAATATTCTTTCTAACATCTTTTAGAAGTTTTGTCTGAGATGTTTTCTTGTTACTTTCTCATCTTCTTGTATTGTTTCAAATTCACTTAACTTCATTTTTATCTGTTGGCATGCTTTATCTCTGTCTTTGCTTTTGAGAGTGTAGGCTTTTCTCAAACTTCTTTAATCTTGGGCTATCCATTCATATTAAAAAATGAGAAACATATTTTAAATTGATGGGCAATCCCGTTTCCCAAGAAAATATTTTCTAGTTTGCTCAGTCTGTTAGTATTCTGGAAGTTGTAAATAATATTGGGGAGTAGGATGCTATTCTCACCATTCAGAATAAAGACTTCCGCTTAACTTTTAGTATAGCATCTTACTCTGTGTTCTTCATGTTGGGATCTCAAATTTTTGTCTCCAGAGAACAAACCATTTGAACTTGGGAGAAGAGAGTTAAGGCTCCCTGGTGAGCAAACTTGAAGCTTCCTTATATAGACTTTAACCCAAGCCCTGAGGTGCATATCTGCCTTCTGAGATTCTGGAAACTTCTAATGCCTGCATTTCTCAGTATTGTTAGCATGGGTAGGGGGGAGTATCCTCCACTACAGACATGAAAGTTATTCTTTCCTCTTCATCTCTTTGGCAATATAAATTATAATTTGGAGTTACTGCCTTCTCCTGGCTTCACTGAAGATGTTGTTTTGTGTATGTTTATAATTTTTCATGTGTTGGGAATTCTATTTCTGAGTTGATTCCCGATGTGATGGTATAGGGCAAGCACTGGTTTGTGAACCACAAGGTTGGTGGTTCAAACCCACCGGCCACTCCTTGGGAATCCTATGCAGGGTATCTATAAGTCAGAATTGACTTGACCACACTTAACAGCGCAACAACATTTCTAAGATGAAACCTTCTGCTTCCACAAAGATTTACAGCTTCAGAAACCCTGTATTGTGTCTCTATGAGAACCAATTTTATGGTACTTACCACCACCATCAACATTTCTGAGAGAATAAGGTTGTTATTGTTAGGTGCCATCGAGTCATAACAGAACAAAACACTGCACACACACAAAAACAAAAGAAAACCCTGCACCAGCCACAGATGTTGCTATGCTGGTACCCATTGCTACTGCCACTATACCAATCCATCTCATTGGGGTTCTTCCTCTTTTTTGCTGACCCTCCACTTTACCAAGTATGATGTCCTTTTCCAGGGACTGGTCCCTCCTGATAATAAGTCCAAAGTCTGAGAGATGAAGTCTGGCCATCCTGGCTTCTAAGCATTCTGACTGTACTTCTTCCAACACAGATTTGTTGGTTCCTCTGGCAATCCATAGAATTTTCAGTATTCTCCTCAAACATCATAACTCAAATGTATCGATTCTTCTACAGTCTTCCTTATTCACTGTCCAACAATCACATGCATATAAGGCTTTTGAAAATATTGTGTTCAGGTCAGGTCAAACTGACATCTTTGCTCTTGAGCAATTTATAAGAGAATAAGGTAGGACAAGAAATTCATTGCTCTGTCAACTTAAAACTAAAGCCTTATAGTGAATAATTTTGAAATACAGGTCTAAATAATTTTATCACAGTGCTTTTGAAATAAACGTACTTTGAAAAACATAAGACCAAGACCTTTCATTCGTACACATAGATACTCATTTTCAACTATATTTAGATGTGGTAGATTCAAACCAAAACCAAACCTACTGCCATCAAGTTGATTCTGACTCACAGCCTCCCCCAGACTGAGCTGCTGGTGGGTTTGAACTGCTGACCTTTGGTTTGTGGCCCATTGTGTCATGTGGTCTTAATATGATAGGTGGAGAATATAAACACACAAGGGCCTGGTAACTATGAGTTGGAACTGACTCAATGGCACTAACAACTAACAGGAGCTTAATAGGTACAAATTCACCCAAAATTTAAGTCTCAAATTAAAATGCTATCTCATTCTTCTAATCCTTCACCTAGTATGAGCTTAGTAGTGGAGACCCATGGCTCAGTAGGGTGAACATTGGACAGAAAGCTACTAGGTTGTTGGAGTCCATCAGCCCTTCCTTCAAAGACACATGAGGCTTTCTGTTCCTATAAAGATTTACAGCTTCAGAAACCCTATACAGGGTCACTATGAGTGGAAACAGACTCAATAACACTTAACAATAACAACAAGAGCTTAATGAATATAATTAACACTATGTCAACTTTGATGGTTTGATTGTTTGACATTTTTCTTTCTACTTCTGTTAGTAGTAAATAGTCTTTTCTTCAGTATGGTGTTTTAGCAGCAAGTATCTTCACTAATTTTTAATCTTAGCTTTCCTAAGCAGAATTAACCAAAACATTTCTATAGAGAAAATTCACCACTCAATGACAGTTATTGATAAAGGCTATAATTACAAAAAATAAAAATAAAAAAATAAAAAAATATCCTCGTGTGAGGATTCTATTGTATTTATGATGCATGAATATCATTAAGAATTACAAATATATAATAGAGCTTCAAGTTCAGATGTTCCCAGATATTATTTGGGGACTACTAGATTAGTGATGTTTTAAAAACATAAGCAGTAATTAAAAATCTTTCATGAGTTCTTTCAGAAACAGCACTTGCTTTTAATTCTTTTATTGAAAAAAACACTGGTAAGAACAAACTGTCAGAACTATTGATATTTTTGTAGCTTGACAAAAATTAAGCATAATTAAAATGAAATATTTAATTCATAAATTAAACTGCAATTAATATGTTTTTTCCTGCTGCTTGAAGGATAAGATTAAAATGGTGGTGTTAGTGGATTCCCTGCTGTGAGACTAATTTCTTGATTTTTGTGCCTCACATTATCATTCACATTCTCATAGTAAGAGAGAAAACCAACAAGTAGAGACACTGTTTGATGAAAATGGTATACAGAAGGAGGTAAAATAGCTTTTGTGAAGGCAAGGCAATAGTTGGCTCTAAGGGTAAGATTTGTCCTTTTAAAGCATTTAAAACACAGAAAATTTGTCTTTCCTTTTAGTTAGCTGCACCTTTAAAATTAGCCAGTTGTCTCTTTCGTGGTCACTTGCTTTTTTAGGGGTAATTATAAAAAGAACACAATACTTATTCAAAGTTTTCTCTTCAGCAAACTGAGAAATAATAATAAATCCCATCACAAGAAAAAAAAAAGAAACAAAACATTAAACCCATTACAGTCAAAGTGATACTTACCCATAGAGATACATAGGACAGTGGACATCTGCCCATAGGATTTCCAAGGCTGTTCAAACCTGCCAGCTGATCCTTGGAAGCTCTTCACAGGGTCACTATGGGTTGGAACTGACTGATGGCACGTAACCACAATAACAATCTTTACGGAAGCAGACTGTCACATCTTTCTCCTGCAGAGCAACTAGTGGTTTTGAACTGCTAATCTTTCCCATACATAGACAAACACTTCGCCACTCCTATATCACAAGAATTTAGGTGGGGACAGTTTTAAAATCGTGCATTCTCTTAGAGCTTCTCTTGGAGAGAATATCTTACTCTGACAAAACTTGATAAAAGTTAATTATTGCTATCTTTAAAAAAACAAAACTCCAGCTACCAGCTTCCCAGACAATGCATTAAGGATTATGTCTATGTGAATTTAATGCAGATTTACACCCTCGGAAACCCTGTACAGGGTCGCTATGGGTCGGACCCGACTCGATGGCACTTAACAACAACAACAACAACAATTGCTTTTTGACACTAAACACCATTTATGGTATCAGTGAAATAAATAGGTAACCATTATTAATGGTCTCCTTTGTCTCTCTAAATGTCTCTCTTGGGTAATGCTGCATGAGGAATATGAATGCACTGGTGGGGATTAGAAATGATGAACTAGGCCTCATTAACTGGCTGAGCTACTGTAAACGTCTTCCTCATGGGCCAGTATGATGTCAGAGCAGGTAAGACAAAAAGTATACTGACACCAAGAGACTTTAACAGTGCCTGTTGAAAGAAATGAACTTACTAAAGGTCTTTTCATACACAACAAGTACTTAACACCCTTCTCTGTAGAACTGGTCGCAACAGAGAAGAAGTGATACTTTTTATAGCTTGATGCTACACATCCTATACAGCAAGGGCCAGATGTATTAACTGATTTCAGATGTTGGAAAAATTTGCTCCCACCCCAAAACCTTGAGATCAGTAAATCATTTTTTTTTTTTTTTTAACGTATGCCTAACACAAGCCATGGTATTTTCAGTCAACCCATATGTATGTGAAGACTGGCCAATGAGAAAGGAAGACTGAAGATAAATTGCTGCATTTGAATGATGATGTTGGTGAAGAATACTGAGTATACCATGGACTGTCAGAAGAACAAACAAATCTGATTTGGAGGAAGTACATCCAGAATTCTCCCTAAAAGCAAGGATGGTGAGACTTAGTCTCACTTACTTTGGACATATCATTTGGATTGATTTATCTCTTCTAAGATTTGAGGACGCAAAAATTTCCAACATCTGAAAGCAGTAAATATATCTGGCACTTACAGTACAAAATACAGGAAGTGTTAAGGAATAAAAAGTATTACATCTTCTCTGTGGGGACCAATCCCTGGAGATGATGCTTGGTAAAGAAGAGGGCCAGCAAAAATGAAAAAGAATGTCAATGAACTAGATTGTCACAGTGGTTACAACAGTGGCCTCAAATATTACTGTAAGGATGGAGCAGAACTGGACTACATGCCATTCTATTTTACAAGGGGTCACTAGGAGTCGGAACCAACTTGACAACAAAGCTGTCTTGGGGCCTTGAAGTGGAGAAGGCACTAGTGTTGTGGCAACAAAACTGGTTGCAGTAGAAAATTCTTGTATTTTAGTCTGTGTGGTTGACTTCTCACCTCTTTCAGGTTTGTGTGCAAGTATCACCTTAGAACAGCCTTTCCTGATCATCTAATTTGAAATTGTAAGTCCTTTTCCTGACCTCTTCAATGCTTTTCCCCTTCTCTGGCTTATTTTTCTGCATTGTTACTGTTATTATTAAGTACCATCAAGTTGTTTCCAATTCATAGCAACCCTGTATAGTGTTTCTGAGGATCAGCTTAGTGGGTTTGAACTGACAACCTTGTGTTAGCAGTCTAGTGCTTAGCCTACAGCACCACACCAAGACTCCATGATGGCACACTTACTATATTAGCACTTATACTAGCTGATGACTTAATTGTTTACTAACCCTCTGCCCTCAATGGAATTTAAGTTCCATGAAGACAGGAAGCTTTGTTCATTTTATTCATTGCTATATCTTACCTACCTAGAGCAGTATTTTGCATAAGGAGAGTCCATGAAGATTTATTGTGAAAAGGAGTGAATAAATGAATAAACCAATTCTCAAGGGAGCAGAAATACATGAATTTAGCAAACATGATAATTCTGATGATAACATGAAAATCTAGGTTTAGTATAGGGTTACGAGAAAACTTTTTTAAAACTTCATTTATACTTTATCGTATTTTTAATCTCAGAAATTATATTAAAATGAAAATGATTTCTTATAAAACAAAGTTTCTAGTTGTAATCTATGTATGGTTAGTATTTTTGAGAATTATTTGCAACTCACTTGTTAACGTATGTTGTTCTTATGTGCTGTCAAGGTGGTTCCAACTCACAGCAACCCTGTATATCAGGGTTAGGTAATTATTTTTTCTGAACAAATTTATAACATCACTCACAAGCCATACAAAATTATTAACTTAAAAATTAGTCTGCTGCATTTAGTCAAAAATTTAATTAACTCCCCTCTAATTTCTTGGTAGCGTAGTGGTTAAGAATCGGGCTGCGAACCTTAAGGTCAGCAGTTCGAAACTACCAGCTGTTCCGAGGGAAAAAGATGAGGCTTTCTACTCCCGTAAAGATTTACACCCTCGGAAACCCTGTACAGGGTCGCTATGGGTCGGAACCAACTCGACGGCACATAACAACAACAATTTCCTGGTGGAGTCCTGGTGTAGCACTATGGGATAGCACACTGGACTGCAAAGTCTGTTTGAACTGTCAGCAGTTCAAACTCACCAGCCGCTCCTCTGAAATCCTATACAGGGTCACTATGAGTTGGAACCAACTCAACAGCACTTAACAACAACAGCAAGTGTCCTGGTATGGCTCTGTAGGATCAGCACTGCAAGACTGGCAGTTCAAATCCACCAACTACTCCTTAGAAAACATATACAGAGGGTTGCTATGACTCTGAACTGACTCAAAATTTTTTTAACAAAATGTAACTGACATTCAGCAGTTATTAGTCCATTGAGATTTTTCTTGGTGTCATGAATTACTTAGAGACATTCCATTTCTTAACGGAAAAGAAACATGTAGTATTTAATATATCACAATCCTACTTTTCATTATTACCCAACCAAGTGTTGTTGTTCTTGTTAGGTAGTATCAATTTGGTTCCTACTCATAGAAACCCTATACAACAGAATGAAACACTGCCCAGTCCTGTGCCATCTTCACAATTGTTATGTTTAAACCCATGTTGCAGCCAGTGTGTTAATACATCTCATTGAAGGTCTTCTTCTTGTTCACTGACTTCCACTTAACCAAACATGATGTCCTCCAGGGACTGGTCCCTTCTGCTAACAAGCACAAAGAAAGAGATGAAGACTAGCCACCCTCTCTTCCAAGGCTGTATTTCTTACAAGATAGATTTATTCATTCTTCTGGTAGTCCCTGGTACCTTTAATATTCTCCTCCAACACCTTAGTTCAAATATATTAATTCTTCTCCAGTCTTCCTTAATCTTTGTTCAACTTTTACACGCATATGAGAGGATTGGAAATACCATGTCTGGGATCAGCCACACCTTAGTTTTCAAAGTAACATCTTTGACCTTTAAACTTTAAAGACATAATTCGCAGCACATTTGCCTAATGCAATGTGTCATTTGATTTCTTGACTATTGCTTCCATAAGTGTTGAATGTGGATCCAAGTAAAATGAGATATTTGACAATGTCAGTCTTTTCTCCATTTACCATGATATTCATATTGCTCCAGGTTTAAGTATTTTTGTTTTCTGTATACAGAAGTGTAATCTTTATCAAAGGCTGTAGTCTTTAATCAAGTCATCCTGATACTTTTTCTGAATATTCTCATTGAAACATATTTTTCAACAGACTTTTCTTTGTGTGATAGTTTCAAATAGCATTCCCTCTATTTAAAATGGAGTCTTAGTATATGAAATAATGCTCTTATTCTAATATCAAACCACCTAACTCTATAATTAAATCAAAAAGTGAACAACATATTGTTCTAACTACAACATTGCATCCAGTTGGACATTACATTTTAATGAATTTTATTTAGATAACATTCTTAGTTTTACTTGATATCAAACAGTTAAGACCACATTTGTATATCTATGTATCTGTAGGTATATAGGTAGGTAGGTAGATAGATGTCTTTCTAAATCTTTATCAATTCCTTCTGATTTCCCTTTATATTTCGTATATCTGTTATGCTCAGCATCATAATACCGTGACCTCATCAAACAAGAAACCCCATCATTTATCCTTCTGTTCACATGTCTAGCCTGCCACTTCCATTTATAACCAGAGTTATATGGTTGGAAATAGAGAGGTTAGCTAAAGAGAGAAAGATAGATTAAAGTATTACTAAGAAGGAAGGAACATAAAAGTAGAAAATGAATCAGTAGAAACTCAAATATGTAATTTTTAAAATTTAGGTATACCCACATTCAAAAGAGGAATAAATGTTTATGCCAGGTAAACAATAAATGACTTTGAATTAGGAACAATTTAGGACTATTTGCTCATAATTTTTTTTTTTT
>NW_006408651.1:1969742-2013878 GCF_000296735.1 Chrysochloris asiatica
GGGTATTCTGTGTTGTTGTTGGCGGAGCTCTCTGCTATACGTCCACCCGATCCGCCATCTTGTTTGTTCTCCCCATTGCCTTCTTGCCTGCATGGTTTCCTTTGAAAGATCAGAACTCAATCTGATTTGCTTGCTTTTGTAAGTAACACCTCTTTTTCCCTAGCTGCTTTCAGGATTGTCTCCTTATCTTTGATTTTGGAGAGCTTGATTATGATATGTCTTGGTGATTTTCTTCTGGGGTTTATCCTTCCTGGGGTTCGTTGAGCTTCTTGAATGCTTATCTTTTCATTTTTCAGATGTTAGGGAATTTTTCTTCCAGAAGCTTGTCACCTGTCTTGTGTTATTCTTGTGATTCTTCCTATTCCAGAATGCCAATAATTCTCAAGTTATTCCTCTTCATGTTGTCACACATGAATCTTAGACTTTCTTCAGATTTTTTTATCCTTTTTTTCTGCTTGCTCTTCTATCTTAGCAGTATTGAGATATTTGTCTTCCAGCTTGCTGGTTGTCACTTCCATCTCTTCAGTTCTACTCCTTTGCCCTTTCAGTGTATTGTCCATTTCTGATATTCTATTATTAATCATTTGGACATCTTTTTGCAAGTTTTGAATTGTTTCCTCTGCTATTTCTATTTTATTTGATTGTTCCTGTAGCATTTTCCTGACTTCTTCCTTATTTTTCTCAACCCCTTTGTGGAGCATTTGGATGCACCTCAATGTCATTCTCCTGAATTCCTTCTCAGCAGTTCCACAGCCTGCCCTCATTCCAATGGGAAATCTAGATCAACCTGAAGTTCATTTGTTTCAGTTACTCTATCTTGTTCCTGGACATGTGCTGAAATCTTGGACTGTCTATTGGCATCTTCAATAATTGGATGTGTTTTCAATAATTAGATGAATGTATGTTGATATATTATTAAGCTTTCTGATTGTGTCCAGGTAGATGTGATCAGGAAATGGGTTTCCCTTTTCACTTTTCTTATTACTCAACTCAGAGAAACTGTAGCATGTGTTGGCTGTCTATCTGGTGTATAGCAGCTGGTATTGGCTCTTGCCTGGATTGTGGAATTTTATAGAGTGTGATTGTAGCTTGACTATATGACCACAATTGCTGTCTCTTCTTGGGTAACATTGGGAGAGAAAGAGCCCTCCCAAGGTAAAAGGAGAACCAAAAATAAATTAAATAAATAAAAAGCACCGCAGCAAAAATGTCAGATTGGATACTACACTGTATAATCAGAGAAAAATATCAAAATATAAGTATGGCTTTAATGCCCCTCACTTAGCCTGCTGCAACCTTTCTAGGAGACAACTCCATTTTAAGCAGTTCCTGTTGACCTCTCCCCTTTCTTAGATTCTGCGTGCTGTGGTTTCTGCTGAAAAGATCATGTGCAGGTGTAGTAGAAATCTCTGGGGATGGGGCATCCACTCATTCCAGCACCCCCTCTTGTCACCAGAGTGAGGTGTACAGACAGTGAGACAGGAAAAAATGTTCACACCTTTATGTCTGATGATCAGTCAGACCTCTGTGGTGGGAGCACTCCTCTGATCCTTATCCTGCTCTGTCATGCACAAGATGGCTGCTCTGGCATCTGCTTGCAGCCACATATCAGAAAACACCACTTTTTGCTTCTGCTCAAATTTCACTAGCAGTAAGCCTTTGATTCTTCTAAATATTCCTTTATATGTAGATCAGAGTTCTGTGATGGTCCCCTGAACCTGCTTCATCAGGTATTCTGTTATTACTATCAGATGTCTTCAATGTGCTTCTCACTAAGTCACCATCAAGCCCCACTCCCCTGCCCATCTATTTTTTAAGTGCATTTGAAAATTTTGAGTTTGATAATAGCTAACAATTACTAAGTAATTGCTAAATGCTAGTTACCATTTAAAGTGTTTTATATGTATGAACTAATTTAATCATCATAACAACCCTGTGAGTTGGATATTATCTTTTTCATACTATGTCATCCCTTTTTTTCCGAATGAGGAATTGAAGTATTGGAGAGGTTAAATAACTTTTTTAAGATCACAAAGCTTCTTAAGAATAAAGCTGGATTCCAAATCCAGGCAATATGTCCCCAAAGCAATGTTGTCTTGGAATAGAAGTCATATGAACGTTTTTAAACAACTTGCAAATACAATCATTGAGGCTCTGGTCATGTTTTAATATACAAACTTGTTTTTTTGTGGGGGTTTTTTTTTTTTAAGTTCAGATTGATAAAACATTATCAATGCATTATGAGCTAAAAACCTGTTTCTGTGGGATCACATGCAAATAACTTAATTAAAAGAGCAATGCAGGATAATATCTATATAATCGAGCAAATGGCAGAATTCTTTAGGATGTTTTCTTGAAAACTCAGTGTGAACAGAAAGAGGGGAACACCTTCTAAGGTTCTGTCAGTTGTCTGCATAATCTTTGGTTCAAATTGTAATGAGGCCATTCCATGGCAGCGATTCCTACTCATTATGAGAAACTTATGAGAACATTTGATGAGAAAGCAGTTTGATCATAAAGGAATATTATCAGGTAACCTAAGAGACCTTTAAACCTGCCTATGAATGGCTTCTTGTGGTACTGTAGGATAAGCACTGGACTGCTAATGTAAAATTTGGTGGTTCAAACCCACCAGCTTCTCCTTGGAAACCCTATACAGGGTTGCTCTGAATTGGAATTGACTAGATGGTACTTAAAGGAGCTCTAGTAGTGTAGTGGTTACGAATCAGGCTGCGAACGTTAAGGTCAGCAGTTCAAAACTACCAGCTGTTCCACAAGAGAAAGATGAGGCTTTCTCATCTCATAAAGATTTACAGCCTTGGAAACCCTGTGCAGGATCGTTATGTGTCGGAACCAACTCCAAGACACATACACCACCACCACCAGATGGTACTTAACAACAGCAACGTAGACCCTTATTTGAAGAGTATGTAAAATGCCAAGTGTTACCAGCCGGATCTTAATTGAAGTCTCATTGCAAAAGTATTTTCAATTAAAATAATAATTAAGTAGTAAGCCTAGTTTCTCTCCTTTCTCCCTCCCCCTGCTTTGCAGTGTGTTAGAGCTGAATAATCATAAAATCTTTTAAGCTAAACAACACATGCATAAACTTTTGAGTTTCATCTTGTCCCTGTAATCTCAGGGCTTTGGTCTCTGTGGGTTACCAGCACTGCCCAGCTTACTCATATTGAAGCTGGTTATTTAAGTACTCCATTGTATCTTGTGAAAAGTCTTAAATAACTAGATAAACAGTGCAGCTGCCAACCCAAAGTAATCTTCACTTAGGGGGTGAGTGGCCCAGGAAATTTGTTCTTTGTCACTTTGACTTGGGTTTGAAAATGGACCTGGGCTTCTTTCCAGCTCAAAGAGCCGTTCACTTGCAAAGACTCCTAAATTGTCCCAAGGAGCTCATTTTGGCAGTGGCTTATTTGTGTTTGGCTGAGCATCCTAATAGCAAAAGCTGTCTGCTCTGGCAAACAAGGGTTATGGCACAATTCAGAATTACCATCCCCAGTGTTTTCTCTTAATGAGGTTATTTTTCATTAAAGCAATCCCCTGAACCCCTGTTTAAAAAGTGACACTGCACGAATGTTATGGGTGGGTTTTTCCAGATCATAAATAACTTCCTCTGGCCGGTCATATGTATCAGAGGAGGATTCTAAACAAATGATCATCAGCACCAGATTTACAAAACAACAAGAAAACTGGAATTGCCGTGATGGCGTATTCACCTCTCCCTGTGCCAGAGGTAACAGCATTGGTTGACAAAAGTCAAGTGAGAATGTGGGGTTTTTAGATAAAGAAATAAGAGTAACAGAGTTTCTGTCAGGTTTTTCTTTAAAGGACATGTTGTTGTTTTATGTGTTGGCAAATCAATTCCGACTCATAGCAACCATATATAGGGTTTCCAAGGCTGTGAATCTTTACAGGAGCAGAAAGCCTCATCTTTCTTCTGAGGAGCAGCTGGTAGATTCAAACTGCTGACCTTGTGATTAGCAGCCCAACATGTAACCCACTATACCACTAGGTATTTGAAGAGTCACTCCTTGTTTACTTGCTTGTGAGGGCTGCAAGGAGTAAGGATTAAGTTTTGCTTACTGTTAGTTGGAGCCTATCATGTACCCGACACACTATAGGTACTCAGATGTGTGTTGAATACATACTTGGAAAAAGTTTAATAGAATTAAATCATGCTTCATTCATTCTACAAAGAGAGTCCAAACTTAAGAACACAAGATAATGCACAGAAATGAAGAAAATATTAGAGCTGATATATATATATATATATATATATTATCACTTTCATGTAGTGTAGTGGTTACGTATCGGGCTGCGAACCTTAAGGCCAACAGTTCGAAACTACCAGTGGCTCTGCGGGAGAAAGATGAGGCGTTCTGCTCCCGTAAAGATTTACAGCCTCGGAAACCCTGTACAGGGTTGCTATGGGTCGGAACCGACTCGACGGCACTTAACAACAACATTATTACTGTAGTATTCCAAGAAAACCAAACCAGTTGTCACCGAGTTGATTCTGATTCATGTGTGTTAGAGCAGAGCTATTCTCATACGGTCTTCATTGATGGTATTTTTAGAAGTAGATTGCCAGATCTTTCTTTCAATCTTTCAATGCAGTATTGTTGTTGTTGTTAAGTGCCATTGAGTCAAATCTGACTCATAGCAACCCTATGAAGAGTATCCTAGGAGTGACTTGTGAGCTTGAAACACTGACCTTGTGGTTCAAACCAACCTTGCAGTCCAGAGCCTTAACCCATACCAGGACTCCTCACTACAGTATTACACATATACAGTTTAACACAAATAACTAGACATGTATTCAGGATGCCTGCTCAAAATGTTGGTATTGATAGAGAACATGGTCCAAACCCTATCTGTGAATCCTGTTTCACAACATTACTGTTATTGTAGTCAGGTGCCATCTGATTTTTAGTACCCTATGCACACAAAGGAGCTCTGGTAGTGTAGTGGTTACGAATCGGGCTGCAAACCGCAAGGTCAGCAGTTCGAAACTACCAGCTGTTTGCGGGAGAAAGATGAGGCTTTCTGCTCCCGTAAAGATTTACAGCCTCAGAAACCCTGTACAGGGTCGCTATGAGTCGAAACCGACTCCACGGCACATAACAACAACATGCACACAACAGAATAAAACACTGCCCAGTACTGTACCAGCCTCACAACTGTACTTACATTTGAGCCCCTTTTTTCCCAGTCTATCTTCCTCTTTTTAGATGATCCTCCTCTTTCTTTACCTTGCATGATGTTCTTCTGCAGGGACTGGTCCCAAATGCACCAATTATTCTATGGGTTTCCTTTATTCATTTTCCAACTTTCTCATGCATCTGAGGTAAGTTAAAACACTATGGCTTGAATCAGGCACACCTTAGTCCTCAAAGTGACAGCTTTTCCTCTTGGACACTTTAAGGAGTTCTTCAGCAGATTTACATAATGCAATACATCGTTTGATTTCGTGACTGCTGCGTCCATGGATGTTGATTGTGGATATAAGCAAAATAAATTCCTTCACAAATATTTTTTTTCTCCACGTATCATAAAGTTATTTATTGGTCCAGTTGTAAGGATTTTTCCTTTCTTTACATTGAGGTGCAATCCAAACTGAAAGCTGCAATCCTTAATCTTTATCAGTCAGAAGTTTAAGTCCTCTTGGCATCCAGCAAGCAAGATTATATCATCTGTATATCTTGATGCCACAGTCTTCTTCATATCATCCAGTTTCTCAGGTTATTTGCTCAGCATACAGATTGAATAAGTGTGATGAAAGGATGTGACCCTGACACACGCCTTTCTTGATTTTAAACCATTGAGTATCCCCTTGCTTTGTTCAAACAACTATTTCTTGGTCTGTGTACAGGTTCTTCATGGGCAAAATTAAGTGTTCTGGAATACCCATTCTTCACAATGTTATCCTTTATGTGTTATGATTCACACAGTTAAACCACAAGTAAACATCTTTCTGGTATTCTCTGCTTTCAGCAAATATCCACCTAATATCAACAAAGACATCCCTAGCTCCATGTCCCTTCTAAATATGGCTTGAATTTCTGGCAGCTCAATGTACTATTGCCAAATGTACTATTGCATCATTTAAAAATTACCTACATTGAAAATTTTACTTACATGTGATAGTAAAGATATTGCTCAATTATTTCCACATTCCATTGGGTCACCTTTCTTGGGAATGGGAACAAATATGGATCTCTTCTGGTTGGTTGCTTAAGTAGCTGTCTTCCAAATTTCTTGGTATAGATGAGTGAGTACCTCCAATGCTGCATCAGTTTGTTGAAATATTTCATTTTGCATTACATCAATTCCTTGAGCCTTGTTTTTCACCAGTGCCTTCAGTCCTACTTGGACTTCTTCCTTCAATACCACCAGCTCTTGATCATCTGCTCTTGAAATGACTGAACAGCTATTAAAGCCAACTCTATTTTGAAGAGGCAACTCTTCTGCAGTAATATTTTGAATGCCTTTCAACCTGAGTGGCGTGTCTACTGTCAGTATATCTGACAGTGTTCTGCTGCTTTTCATAAGGTTTTCCATGGCTAACCATTCAGAAATGGTCACCTCTTTTACTTGCTAGTCTGTCTTAGTCTGGAAGTTTAGTTGAAACCTGTCCACCATGGGCAATCCTTCTGGTATTTATAATACTTCCAGCATCACAGCAACATGCAAGCCACCAGAGAACAACAAACTGATACAGGAGTGGTAGTTGACAATATTATTGCTCCATTATTAACCTCCTATGGGTATCTATCCACCACTCATCTGTCAGTTTATCGTACTGTGGTGGCTTATGAGTTGCTGTGATTCTGAAAACTATACCACTGGTATTTTAAATATCAGCAGAGTCACCCATGGTGGACAAGTTTCAGATGAGCTTCCAGACAAAGACAGACTAAGAAGAAGGAGTGATGAATGAACTGCTTCCGAATATTTAGTCACTGAAAACCTCAAGAATAGCAGAGAAACACTGTCAGATATAATGCCAGAACCTGAGGTTGGAAAGCACTCAAAATGCGACTGGGGAAGAGCTGCCTCCTCAGACTAGAGTTGAAATTTACGCACCAACCACTAAAGCCATGAGGATGAAATAGAAGAATTCTACCAACTTCTTCAATCTAAAATCAATCAAACATGCAATCAAGATGTATTAATTATTACCTGTGATTTGAATGCAAAGGTTGGGAGCAAAGAAGAAGGATCAGTAGTTGGAAAATATGGCCTTGGTGGTAGAAATGATGCTGGAGAATGCATAATAGAATTCTGCAAAATCAATGATTTGTTTATTTCAAATACCTTCTATAGACAGCATAAGAGACAACTATGCACATAGACTTCACCAGATGGAATACATGGAAATGAAATTGACTACATCTGTGGAAAGAGATGATGGAAAAGCTCCATTTCATCAGTCAAAACAAGGCCAGGGGCAGACTGTGGAACAGAGCATCAATTACTTGTATGCAAATTTAAACTGAAGCTGAAGAAAATGAAAACAAGTCCATGAGAGCCAAAATATGACCTTGAATGTATTCCACCTGAATTTAGAGATCATTTGAAGAACAGATATGATACATTAAACACTAAAGACTAAAGACCAGAAGAGTTGTGGGATGACATCAAGAACATCATACGTGAAGAGAGCAAAAAGTCATTACGAAGACAAGAAAGAATGAAAAGGTAAAAATGGATGTCAGAAGAGACACTGAAACTTGCTGTCCAGCATAGAGATGCTAAAACAAATGGGAGAAATGAGGAGGTCCAAGAGCTGAAGAGAAAAATTTTAAAGATCAGCTCGAGAAGATAAAGCCAAATATCACACAAAATGTGCAAAGATCAGGAATCAGAAAACCAAAAAGGAAGAACATGCTCAGCATTTCTCAAGCTGGGGGAATTGAAGAAAAAATTCAAGCCTCGACTTTCGTTATTGAAAGATTCTCTGGGCAAATTATTGAATGATGCAGAAAGCATCAAGAAAAGATGAAAGGAATACACAGAGTCACTGTACCAAAAGGAAATGGTTTATGTTCAACCATTTCAAGAGGTAGCATATGATCAAGAGCCAATGATACTGAAGGAGGAGGTCCAAGGTGCATTGAAGGAATTGGCAAAGAACAAGGCACCAGGAATTGATGGGATAAAAATGGAATTATTTCAAGAAAGTGAGGTGGCACAGGAGGCACTCAGTCATATGTGCCATGAAATTTGAAAGACAACTATCTGGCTGACTGATTGGAAGAGATCTATTATTTGTGCCACTCCAAAGAGATGTGACCCAACAGAATGCGGAAATCATCGGACAATCTCTCTGATACCCTTGCGAGTAAAGTTGCTAAAGGTAATACAGAAACAGCTGCAAGCATACATTGACAGAGAACTTCCAGAGGTTCAAACTGGATTCAGAGGAGGACGTGGAACAAGGGAGATCATTGCTGATGTCCAATGGATCTTGGCTGAAAGCAGAGAATATCAGAAAGATGTTTACCTGTTCTTTATTGACTATGCAAAGGCTTCCGATTGTGACAAGCTATGGACAACATTGCAAAGTATGAGTATTCCGGAACACTTAATTGTGCTTATGATGAATCTGTACCTGGACCAAGAGGCAGTTTTCAAACAGAACATGGGAACAATGAATGTTTTAAAATTAAAAAAGGTGTGTGACAGGGTTGTATTCTTTCACCATACTTATTCAACCTGTATGCTGAGCAAATAATTTGAGAAGCTGGGTTCTATGAAGATAAATGTGGCATCAGGATTGGAAGAAGACTCATTAACAACCTGCGATATTGCTAAGTCTCATGTAGAGCTGGTGGATGAGTTTGAATCACCAACCTTTTGGTTAGCAGCCGAGTGATTTAACCATTGTGTCACCAAGACCCCTTATGCCTAAACTGGTGGTGGTGTTAGTGTGCCGTGGAGTTGGTTCTGACTCATAGCGACCCTGTACAGGGTTTCTGAGGCTGAAAATCTTTATGGGAGCAGAAAGCCTCATCTTTCTTCTGCAGAACTGCTGGTAGTTTCAAACTGCTAACCTTGAGGTTAGCATCCTGACTCGTAACCACTATGCTACCAGAGCTACTTTATGACTAAACTACATATACTCTAATTTAAGATGGTTATAAATGATTTTCTATTACACAATGTTCCTGAGATGCCACGTGCAAGTATGTTGATCCCTGAGTGTTTCCAGAGCCACAATTTAGAACAAATGAAAGCAGTAGTGAGGAGGCTCAGCCCCACTGAAGAAATGATGCCTCTTTATGTAACATTTTATTGCATCCTGCTGTTCAAGAGGGAGGATTATGTTAACGTTAATCATGTTGCCTTTTATCTAAGCATACCTGCCACTGAAATTTCCTACCCTTCCATCCTTCATGGCACTTGGGCTCAGACATCTTTTGTTTTACAAACATAGAGCATAATATGCAGACTTTTCCCTAGAGCCTGAGTAGCATTAGCCATAAAAGCAAATACTTGTATTTAGACAGAGCCTGGTGACCCACATGTTTTTAAATATACTTATTTCTTTGTGAGGGTAATATGTGGGCCCAGTGACGAGCTGGGCCCAGGGCAAAGGCACTTCTCTAGTGTGTTAAAAACAAATAAAACCACCAAAGTCATCTTTATTAAGGATAGGCCTTCTTTTCCAGGAGAACATTTACAAAATCTGACCATTTATTTATGGTATTCACTACTGATTTAGAAGCTGGTTTCTTTGATCAGTTTGCCTGTTTAATACACATAGGAAGCCTTCCTTTTTATTCTCAATCAAATGCTGTTTTAATTATCCAACAGCAACAACAAAATGATTTCTCCCTTCTCTCTGCTGAATTCCTTCAGCAATTGTTTCAGTCAGCTTTCTGATAACTACCATATTTGACCACCCTCTATTATAGTTGTTGTTAAGTGCCGTCGAGATGGTTCCGTCACATAGTGACTCTGTATATGGCTTCTGAGGAGTAGCCGGTGAGCTTGAACCTCTGAACTTGGTGTTTAAACCGACTTTGCAGCCCCATGCATCAACCCACAGTGCCACACGAGGACAATTATAGTTACTTGGGTATACTACCATCCATTCATTCATTCAATAAATATTTATTTCACACAAAGCAAAGTATGAAACATATTCTCATGGGGGACACAAAGTAAACATTTAAGTATATGTTTACATTGTTATTATGGATTTATAGTAAACATTGAAGTATATAATATAAAAGAGTAGTATTTGCTGAGAAAAAGATGATTAAGGGAATAGAAAGGAGCTGGTTGTACAATGGTTAAACTCTTGCCTGCTAAGCGAGCGGTCCACAATCAAAATACACCAGCAGCTCTGTAGGACGAAAGACCTGGTGATCTGTCTCTGTACAGATTGCAGCCCAGAAAACCTAGTTCTACACTGTCGTAGAGGGTCGTTAAGAGAATCAACTCACTGGTACCCAAGAACCACAGATGGAGTTTCAGGTGTGCTATTTTAAATAAAGGTCATCAGGGAAGACCTCTTTGAACAAAGACATAACGAAGGGAAGGAGTGAGCTACAGGACTCAGAGAATACAAAATGTTCAAGAAAGTGTTGCTAGAGAGTATTAAAGGATGGAAAATGCAGAACGAAATAAATGATTCCAGACAAGAAGCCAAAATCAAGGTTGTGCAGTGCCTTATAGACCAAAGTTAAAAATGTAGATTGCAAGCTCTTTGAAGACAGGAGGCTATGTCAAATCTTTGCATCATGCAAAACTTCTAGTAGGTACAATACATAGCTTTTAATAATTTTGTGTTTAATGAAAGCTTCATTATATCTGGATTTCAACTGATGAGCCTTCTAAAACCTCCCTGTTAATTTTGTTTTGTTTGATGATATGATGGGAAATTTAAAGTACAGTTAAATGACATTGAACAAGCAATTTAATATAACTCAAAACGTAACAATACAAAGTCAAGAAGATGTCTGTGGTAATTTTTACTCTTTTTCCTCCTAGGGTTTTAGAACTGTGTTACCATCATTTGATCTCTTCTCAAAGTATGGAAAAGAATATTCAAAAGCTGGACAGATTATATAAAGGTAATATTTTTGCTTTAAAAAATACTCTTAAGTAGTAGCAGGGTAAGTAAAAAAAAGTATTGCTATTAGGGTTCCATTTCATACATACATGGGTTTATTCCAAACAAAATGAGTTTAAACATATCTCTGCGATCAGTGGGTGGCTGCAGACATGTTCTCTCAGTAATACACTTGTCTTCCTCTTATTAGGGTACTGTAAACAAAGGACCGATCTAAAACAGTGGCTTCAGATGGGATCTGTTGGGCCATTAAATTCAAGGCAAAGATGGCAGCTCAGAAAGTTCTGGTGACTGATTTTGGAGACTCCAAAGGAGTAATATTGATAGATTTTTCTCAAAGGGCACAGGATAGTCACGGAGGCTTATTAGGAAGGAGTTTCAATAAAATTGAAAACTGCATTGGCGAAATTAAGGGCAAGGAATTTTTTTCCATCACACACTGTACCTGTTCATTCTGTGAGGATAGCAAGGGCTATCCTATAAGAATTCCATTGAGGAACCTACCCCATCTACTCTCCAGCCCTGATTTTGCCTCTTCAGACTTCTCTTTGTTCCTAAAACTCAAAGAATATTAAAAGGAACATGATTTGAGTTTCTCAAGGATGCCAAAACTGTCATTTTAATGTGGTGTAATTCTTTAGGGAAGGGTTAGAGAGAGAGAAAAACCTACATCAGTAATGTATAGATTTAGATTAGGGATGTGTCAAGAAAGAGTAGCATTACATCTTGATATTTTTGTTAAATTAAAGTTTCTTTGATTTTGCTGCAAACATATCCATGAATGTGGTGGAAAATACAGGAGGCAAAATTATGAAAACGTCTCAAAAATTACCAAACACCTTGAGGGAAGGAGTTGGTGGGTCTAGGAACTCAGGACCATAGTTTTGGGAACACCATGGTTAATTGGCATAACATAGGCTGTGAAGAATGTGGTCTGCATTCTACTTTTTGTGAATATGAACTAGGATCCTAAAAGCTCATGAATGTTCATTTAAGGAATAACTACTGGTCTCTCCCTGTGTGGAGGAAAAAAACATTTATGAAAATTGAAGATACTTGGAAACAATTAGTCCAGTGGACTAATGAACCACAAGAACATCAGTCTCCATGATCTTGAGACCTGAAGAACTAGATGGTGCCCAGCCACCATGACTGAATGCTTTGAAAAGTGGGAGAAAATGTGGGAGAACAAAACAAAACATCAGAAAAAGACCAGGCTTACTGGTCAGATATAGACCAGTAGGACTCCAAAACTATGACTCTTGGCCACCCTTCAGTTCTGAAACTGAGCTCACCCCATGGTTCAGTTTTCAGCCAAGCATTAGATAGGTATAGTGGGGGGATGACATCACTAAGGAGGTACACACATGACAGTTTGGTTAGTCATTCATGATCAAAAGTGCAGCATTTACCTAAATGGCAGAATTCAGAAAGATTGAGTGAAAAAGGAGGACTGGAAACAAGAAACACAGGGAGGAAATGGGATAAATGATACACTGAGGGGATTGTAATAAAAATGATATGAAGTGTATGATTTGTTGAATGTAAAACTGATTATCTACTCTGTAAGATTTCACTCAATTCACAACAAAAAGCTAAAGAAAAGCAGAATAAAAAATAGCTTCACATTTTGATATTTTTGTTTAAAGGAAGTTTCTTTGCTTTTATAGCAATACTATACCAACAGTTACGAATCGGGCTGTGAACCTTAAGGTCAGTGGTTCGAAACTACCAGCCGCTCCGCGGGAGAAAGATGAGGCTTTCTACTCCCGTAAGGATTTACACCCTCGGAAACCCTGTACAGGGTCGCTATGGGTCGGAACCGACTCAACGGCACTTAACAACAACAACAACAATACCAACAGTGCAGCTGTTGGACCCAGAGAAGAGAATCTTTACTAAATATTTCTTATTTTCCTCTGTTTTATTTTACTGTTTGGGAGTATTGTCTTTGAGACTACCCTGAAATTTGTTAATTTTTACCTGTTTTAAATAGTCTGTTTTATCTTGAAATCTACTTGACTTTCTTGCCATTTAGAAGTTCTGTATCTACATTGTTTTCTTTCTTTGGTTTGTAGTTGACATCATTATAAATTGATATCTCTGGTTTCCTATTTTCAGTCTTGTAGGTTTAATTTAAATGCATATATATTTGGATAGAGTTTTGGGTTGTGTTGCCATGTGTGATAATCTCAGATTGTTGTCTGCTGTTGTTGGTTTTCAGTCCTAAGAACACCATTTGTCATTTTTAGTTAACTTGGTTTGGTTATTTCAAATTTGCTTAATTTCTGTTTATCAGGAAATATCTGTCTTAATTTGGCCATAAGATTTGAGGAGCAGTTTTTTTGGGTTTTTTTGCCCATCTAGAGACTTTTATTCAGGGTGAGGAAGGTAACCTCTGCTGGAGAGAGAAAGCAGGAGGCAGAAGGGAAGAGAGGAGGAAGAGGGAGTCAACGGGAAGGGAGGGGATTTATATAGGTTCAACAGGAAGGGAGTGGTCATTGCTGGGTGATTTAGCTCTGGCCTATAAAAAGCCATGTTGTCCTTTAAACTACGCACCTTGTAGCTTAGGGTGGGGAAACAGACAAAATGGAGTTGGAGGGAGGGGAGAGGGAAGAACCAGAAGGTATTGTAACATTGTAACATTTCCCCCTCTTTGGTTAAATAAGAAAAATGAATGGTGGTGTTGTCAGTAGCCATTGGGCTCTTCAATGGGATACCAAGAAGCAATGGAACCAGGTCAGCAGCTGGACTGGGCTTAGGCCCGCAGTTCTAGGTCTTCAGAACCCGAGCCAGAGGGCTGAAGAATTAACGCCTGCCGGTGATGGATGTTGAGAAGGCGTCAGGGAAGATGATCATGGGTGCTCACACCAAACGGCTCATTTAGAGACTTTTATTCAGGGTGAGGAAGGTAACCTCTGCCGGAGAGAGAAGGTAGGGGGCAGAAGGGAAGAGAGGAAGAAGAAGAGGAGGAAGAGTTGAGGGGCAGTTTTGCTGGATATATGTTTCTTTGTTGGCAATTTTTTCTATCAGAGTATATCATCCATTACCTTCTTGACTGCAAATATAAATTTTTAAAAATTCTTTTTAAGTTAGTTCCATTACCTTTTCTTCTTCAGTAATGTTTTCTGGCACTGAATCAAATTGGTCATTTATTTGATCCCTTCCTTCTTGTTTCTTCTTGTGAGCTAAAATTGTCTGTTGGCTCTGGAACATTGTGATGTTGTTGTATTTGTATTTAATTATGTTGATATGCTCTTAGGCTTTCATCACCTCTCTCCTGTGTGTATAACTAGATAATGGAATTAAGTATATACCATTCTCATTTGCCACTCGTGCACCTTAGTTTAGGATGGGTTTGACTGTTTTTGCTGCTGTTTATCATTGATCAGGTGTTATAGGAACTGGTATTGACTCTTGAGCTGCAGGAGGTACAGTGGTGGCTGATCTGTATGGGCATGGTTTCTGTCTTCTGACAAGTGAGAAAGAGAAACCCCCACACCACACCACCCAGAAACACACACACACACACACACACACACACACACACACACAAAGAAAACAAAACAGAATGCAAGCAAGGAAACAACAATGAAAAGAGAAACTAGTACAGAGAAACAATAAGAACAGGCAGAAGCCAGGGGGGAAAAAGTAATTATAAAGACAAAAAAGGGACAGGGAAATGGAACTATAGAAGAGAAAAATGAGAGAGAAAATAAAACTAATAAATTAAGAAAACAAAAAACAAAACACTTGATAATGAATAAAATGAGAAATAAGGACAGGAAAATGGAGCTACAGAAGAGGAAAGTAAGAGAGGAAATAAAAGAAAAAAGAAGAAATAATAATAATAATTTCAAAATACCAAGGAGAGGAAATATGAAAAGAGTCGAGAGTAGTAAAGAAAGATCAAAAAGTGAGAAAAAAAAAAAGGAGATGAGAAACAAGATAAGAAGGAAAAACAAAAGCAGAGATTGGAAGGGTAAATTTCAAGGGCATGGAAAACAAAACAAAACAGTGAAGCTGTTGGACCCAGAGATGTGAAGACAAGGAGCTCACAGGGTTGGTGTGGGAGAGATGTGACAGCAGAGTTCTTGGAGGTAGGTAGTAGATTGAGTTCCTATTGGCCTTGATGCTATCCATGTTCACGGCACTCAGTCCAGAAGTAGTTCATGGAGGGCCTTGATGAAGTTGGTTTCAGTGTCTGTTAGGACCACAGGGCAGTTGAGGGCAGGGGGACTGGTTAAATCTTAGTCTGGTGGCTCTGTGGGATCTGTAGGTCTGGTACCTAGCCCACTTGAATCCAGACCCTAAAGTGGCATAGCTGACCCCTGACTCATACTGATGTGACTCCCACTCATGTGACTCCTAAATCCCAGAGAGCAGGGTCTGCACTGAGGATAGATAAGGCTGGGAGCTGGCCACACCACAGGTCACCAGAGGAGCATGGGCAAAAGAAGGAATTGCACCTTTCCCATCACCTGAGTGAATCTGCTGTGTCAGGCTACCTTCTGTCATCCATTTTCCTATTATTAATGAATGTTTACAGCTGTTTCTCCACATTTTGAATCATGCCCCATCAGAAAACTAAAGTCCCCAAAGTTTTACTCCATTCACATCATTATAGTCAACTCTACTTTGAAGAGGCAGCTCTTCCCCAGTTGTATTTTGAGTGTCTTCCAACCTGAGAGACTTATCTTTTGGTACTATGTCTGACAATATTCTGTTGCTATTCATAAAGTTTTCAGTGACTAAATATTTGGAAGCAGTTTGTCTCTCCTTCTTCCTAGTCTGTCTTAGTCTGGAAACTCAGCTGAAACCTGTCCTAAATGGGTGACCTGCTGGTATTTCACAAATGTTCAAGATGGTCACTCCATATCTGAACAACTGTTAACCAGTCAGTCTTGCTCTCTGACTGGCCCTGCTCAGCTTTTCCTCCCAGAAAAAACACAATCCACTTCTCTAACCTTTCTTCTGAAGTTTAGGATTCCAGGATTTTCATCTGTGTCTGTTGCATTTATTGTGGAGTGTCCATGTAATTTGTATTCATAGTCCACTAGTGTCGGAAGCCAGCTCCGACACTCTTATTTGGGGGTCCTAGAAGGAGGTATGACGTCAGCGAAGAATGAAGCTCACAGAATCGATGAGTCTTGTTAAATGGTGAATCTTCTCCTCTCACATTTTATTTCTCCTCGTTTCTCTACATTTTATTTTTCCTCATGCCTATTTCAGATTCTCAAGCAGCTTTTATACTACTCTATACCATCAATCTATTAATCATTCTTTTCAAAGTAGTGGTCTAAATCATACATATTAATCATTTCAATATAGAGCATCAAGAATATAAACATTTTCCTTGTACCCCTTTACATAGTTAGACAATATCTGATTTCTGTAAGCAAACCTCATTGCTCTAAAAATGTCACTTTAACCTTAAAACATAATTCTAAATCTTAACTCCTATTTCTACCCTCTCCTATTATTTTCTATAGATTCATTAATCACAACATGTACCTAGACATTATTTGCTATGGTAACTGACAACACAATTGTTTCTCATGATTGATTAAACAAGAAAAAACAAGAAGCATAAAAAAGTTTTGTAGCCAAGAAGAAACAGAACAACTTCCGTATACCAAAAACTTCTCCATACAAAACATCTAATTAAATTTCTGCTTATGATCTAATACTATTCCCTTAGCCCTCAATTGCATTTTTGCTAATTTTCTAAAGGTCTTAATGCCCCTGACCAAAACTACACAGAATGTTGAATTTGTAATCTTGAACTTGAGCTGGCAAAAACTTTAGCTGGTTTTTCCTAGTGGTGAAACTTATTGTTAGTGTGAGAAGCATTCTTTAGGACTACGCATGATTGAATATGGTGTGAATGTGCAAGTTTCAAATCTCTGATATAGTTCTTACTAAGATTCTACTGAAAACTTTTATTATAAAATCAAGAAAATTAAAAATAAGCTGATTAAAACAAAGAGACAGAGATAGCAGAGTCCCCACATGAGATCTCTCCTGGGGCCCTGTGCCACAAAGGGGGGACCCATTATGGCCCTACTTAACAATGAGCCTTTCATGTTTAGGGTCCTCCGCATGGCCTCCACCACACTAGCTTGCTGAAAGTCCATGTATCAGTGCATCTTGGTTACATATTTGATTGATTTCAGACTGAAGAAGTTCGTAGAATTCTTCAGTTTCATCATCAGTGACTTTAGTGATTGGTGGTATTAACTGGTCTTCCTTGTAGGTGTATGGATGTTATCCTATCACAGACAGCATTGTACTTCAAGATCTTGAAATATTATTTTTGATAATGAATTCAAAACCATTCCTCTTGAATTTGTTCTTGGCATAGTAAACCATAAGATTATCTTATTCAAAATGGCTAATATCAGTCCATTTCAGCTCACTAATGACTAGGGTATTTATATGTGTTCCATTTCATTTTTGACAACTTCCAATGTTCCTACTTTCTAACTTCATAAATTCCATTTTCCTGTTATTAATGAATGTTTACAGCTGTTTCTCCACATTTTGAATCATGCCCCATCAGAAAACTAAGGTTCCAAAAGCTTTACTCCATTCACATCATTATGGTCAACTCTACTTTGAGGAGGCAGCTCTTCCCCAGTTGTATTTTGAATGTCTTCCATCCTGAGGACTCATCTTTTGGTATTATGTCTGACAATATTCTGTTGCTCTTCATAAGGTTTTCAATGACTAAGCATTCACAAGTAGTTTGTCTCACCTTCTTCCTAGTCTGTCTTAGTCTGGAAGCTCAGCTGAAACCTGTCCACCATGGGTGACCCTGCTGGTATTTTAAATACCAGTGACTAATTTCCAACATCACAACAATATGGAAACCACCACAGTATGACAAACTGACAGATAGGTGGTGGTCTCTTTCTGATCATTAAAGTTTTGTGTCAACTTGACTGGACCAGGATCCTCAGTGATCTGGCAGTTGAGATGTAGCTATCTCCCATGATGTGAAATGAGGTGATAAACCAATAAGAGGATTAGGGTTGGGTGTTTTTGTTGTTGTTAAGTGCCTTTGAGTTGATTCTGACTCAGAGTAATCCTGCATAGTGTTTCTGAGGAGTGGCTAGTGGGTTTGAACTACTAAATGTATCATTAGCAGGCCAGCCCTTATTCTACAGAGGCACACCAGGACTCTACCACACTTAACCCCACCACCCCCTAATCTAATTTACCAGAGATTCCCAAGGGTGTGACATGCAACACCTTTTCTCTTACAAGAGATAAAAGGAAACTTGAGCAGTGAGAGAGGGGCCTATTACCAGGTAGATAGATAGAAGAGCCAGGAGTGAAGTATGTCTTTTGGAACTGGGGTCCCTGCAATGTGAAGCTCCTAGATCCAGAGGAAGATGAATGCCAAGACACATGTAGAACTTCAAGGAATGCTGGCCCTGCAGGCAAAGCCAGTACTCTGAATTTGAACTTCTAGCCTTCTAAACTGTAAAAGAATAAATTTCTGTTTGTTAAAACCATCCATTTTTGGTATTTCTGTTATAGCAGCGTTAGATAAGTATGACAGCCTTGTATATTAAATAACATTCTATAAAAGCAAATAAGATTGACTTAACAATCAGGCCTTTTCAAAACCATGCTATATATTATTTGTACATAATAATAAGACTTCATTGTTGAATTTTTTTCCAATTATTTATGTCATTCTAAGCTAATTCAACATTTAAAAGTCATAGAATTCTTTTTCAAATCTCTTCTCCAAAATGAATACAAAATTACTCTTAGAAATATATTGATAAAAGTGAATATCTCTAAATTACTTAAGACAACACTTTGAATAGTTTTATATAATACAATGAAAAATAATGATAGTGTTAACTAAAATATTTTCTAGTACTGTATCAATATAGTATCATTTGCATAATGTGTGCATTATTTGAAGTAGTAGGTGCCTGAGGGATATCAAATGTCTAAAGTCTAGGTGTCCAATTAACCAAGTTTATAACTGAGAAGAGCAAATATACCTATGAAAAATCCATCAATCACAAAATAAGTTCTCAGTGAATGCTGCATTCAGTTGCTAAAATATTTAAGAATAGAGAAGCGATTATAATTGTGGTGAACCTAAAATGAGGTTTTCTAGTATTTTCATCCAAATTTTTAAAAAAATTGGACAAAGACAGGAACGATCACTACAGGCAATGACGCAAAGTGTAAACTATGGGTTCCTCAGATATTCTCATAAATCTAGAACCAAGACAAAGGCACTGGTCCATTGGGATGAGCAGAGGATGGATCCTAGCAACTGAAGTTCCCTAGATTTATGTCTTGTGTGCCCCACTATAATTTAGATTAGTCACAGCCACTGACTCATGGTGACCATATGCACAACAGAATTAGACACTGCCCAGTCCATCCCCATCCGTAGTTGTGGATTAGATTTTGGGAAATAGATCACCAGGTCTTCTTCCTACTCTGTCTAAGCCTAGTGGTGGCTTCAGGAACATTGGTCCCATAAATTGAACTCAGGTCTCCCGTGTGGAAGGCAAAAATTCTACCACTGCCCTCACCATAAAATGTGCTCAATATATTCCTAAAACAAAACAGGCAGCAATCATTGCACGTGAGAATGGAGTAAATGGAGAAATCTCTTTTACCCCTCTCCACCCCACCTCCTACTACCACCACCATGAAAACAAAGCAAAACAGAAACAAACAAAAAAAATTTAGTGTTCAGATGAAAAGGGTTCTCAAAGTGTTGATCAAGAATAGTGTTTAAAGACATTGTCAGACTCCAGTCATAAGAATTCTTGCTAAAGAACAGATATATATAAAAGGAAAAATTCCCAGTGACCTCAGACTTCTCAGACAATGATGAATCAAGTATTATAGAATGTTTAGTTCAAGAACCATGACCCTCAAATGGTATGCTCAGCTTGAAAGGAAAAGAAACAAGTTTAGATAAAATTAGCACAAAAAGTATACATTATATATGCTGTCTGGAAAAAAAAAAAATTCAAGTACTCATGAAAAAAAGCAAAGTAAAAGAATCAGAATAAGAAATAAAAAACATTTCTCCACATTATCGTCTCTGCCTCCATCTCAGGTGTCACGACTTCTCTGGTAGGGTCCCGCTCTCCGTTCTTCTCCATTCTTGGTCCCAGGGCACTCCACTCCTAGACTGAAAAGTTAATCACTCCACTCCTTGCTGTAAAATGTCCACCTTTACATTTCCATCCCTCACAATCAGTCCTGATAACAATTATTCACTATTGTATCACAAGAGACTCATCAGCATTTCATTTCATCAGCCCCACCTAGACAGATTGGATACTACTCACTGGAGAATCTACCTTCCTCCATGCCCTCTGGATCTAGGTTCCCTCTTGAAAGCTTGTAAGCCAGTCACTTCTTGCCTTTGTAGCCCCCCCCCCCCCCATTTTGGGTAGCCAATACCCAAGTTGCCCATCCCTGTCTACTTTTGTGTGGAGGGGATGGGAATGATTCTTGCAGTGAGAATTTCTTCCTCTTTGGAGCTTCTGCATCCATAAGTGTAGGTCATGTTCATCAAATTGTATCTGATGACTCTTTTTTTCCTCTTCTTTCTTCTTCTAGTTGAGCACTGATCATCCAGTCATTGAAGCCAGGTCAAGTGGGTATTATCTACAAGTGTGAGTGTTCTTGTGCGTATGCCCTCTCTTCTTATCAGCTGGACACTTCACTGTCCACTCTAGTCCTCTGTGGCTATGTCACTGACTCTAGGCCCAAGAGTCCCCATGTCTTGTCACACCCCTGGCCAACCAGGTCTCCACCCGGGTTCACAGGAGTCTATTGAACGCTGTAGGGTTTAGCTCGACACTTCATTGCTATTTTTCCTTAACTTCTCATTATGGGTGACGTGTGTGGTTGCCAATCAGAGTGTATATTCACATGGTGTCTTAGTCCCGGAGAGATGGAGAGGCTGGGGACTTGAGATCCAGAGAGAGAAAGGGGCTGTGTGCTGATGACTGGGGTGGGGTGGGGTGGGAGGGGGCAGGCTTGCAGGATATACCCTTTGGTTGGTTGATGATGCATGGACGGGATTGTAAATATGACAATGAAACGATATATGACAGAATGAATGTAAAACATATGGTATCCCATGTAAACTATCACATATTTCACAATAAAACATTTATAAAGAAAGAAAGAAAGAAAGAAAGAAAGAAAGAAAGAAAGAAAGAAAGAAAGAAAGAAAGAAACAGTGAGAAAAGCTATGGGTAGTGTACCCAGTAGGAAGCCTAATGCAGATGCTAAGAAGAAATTCTTGAAACAGGGGATACCTAGTGAAAAAATAAATCTGGAAGTAAAATACCATACTTATGATTATACACTAAAGAAAAAAAATTGCAAACTTCCAGTAAACATATGGTAAACACTCCAGTCTCTCTAGTGAGTAAAGAAATGTACATTAAAACAACAACAAAAAATTAACATATAATTTAATTCTAGGTTTATTTTGATCTCAGATGCATAAAGCTTTAGAAGATTGGTATCAAGCAGAAGTGATTATGATGTGCATGGATATCATCTTTACATCTGTTTGGAGCCCACACTCTTAAACTTTTCCAAAGGACAATTTGGAAATATCCTGCTCCTTGGAAAACCCACACAAGGTCCCTATGAGTCAGAACTGGTTCAAAGGCAGTTACCAACATCATCCAAAATGTTAAGAAAAAGGTTTATACTCTTTGTCCCATAATTGCACTTCTAGGAGTTTACTGTAAAGAACTAATTTGACAAAAGCTCAAAGACATATCGATTTTGTTTAAAATGATGGAAGATTTAACACAAAGTGAATGCTCATTAATGAATGCTGCTAAAGAAATAATGAAACAATAGACTGCTGTACTATGCAAATATTAAAATGTTAGCATAGATCTTTACCTATTCATTTTAAAAGATGTCTACAAAAAAAAAGAAAGTAGGATATAAGCAAAGCGTATGATTCTAGATTCAAAGTAGTGTGTCTGATTCTACTATATATATATATATATATATTTGTTGTTGTGTGCTGTTGATTTGGTTCTAACTCATAGCAACCCTGTATTGGGTTTGAACCGACACCTTTCTATTACCAGAACAGTGCTTATCCTATATCCACACCAGGACTCGAGTGGGAGATTACAGGTAGCATTTTTGTTTGTTTATGTATAATCAGATTAAAATAAAGCATTCAAATGAAATACTCCAATAGGGACTAATTGCTCTACTTTACCAATTACACAGAACACCGTGATTTATTCTATTCTATCATAATACCTTAGAAACAATTATCTTTTTTTCTGAAGGCAAAACAATTACTTGCTAAATTATTTTTACCAAGACAGGATTGAGTAACAAATGTTTCACATTATTTTTAATTAAAAAGTGTGCCATGCAAATATAGCAATGTGTGATAGACATTTAAAAAAGAAGTTTGCTAACTCTTCTCTTGGATTTTTAACAATTTTGTGAATTGAAAATGCTATCAAAATGTCATCTCTTCTTTGATAGGACATGCATGTCAAATGCTTAATTTTGTTAAGTGAAGAGTAGAAGCCTCAACTGAGACTCTCTTAAGATTTAATTTAACCAAATTCCCAAAGCGATTTTACATTTTATAAAGAAGGCCATGAAAGGGACACACACACCAAATTGTTGACTAAAGATGTGGTAACAGTTTTTCTGAGTCATCTATTTGATTGCTTCCACTTTAAGGTAGTTCATCACTTTACTGTAATTCACCAGACATTGCTTCTTACACCCATACTACATTTTCCTATCATTCTGGTTAGAAATAGTGATGCTTTTATCAAATTAATATTTCTTTCCTTTAATATGTCTAAATCGAGGATAAACAGTACCTACACCTAATCACTATCACTGATGCACTAAGATTTTACCCACTGAAGTTATTCAGCATGAATAGATTTTAAACACACATGTTTTAAAATATGTTCTCTATCTAGGATAAAATAATTTTTAAAAATCTCTTTAAGTTTTCTTTTCCTTTTGTAACTTTAGATAGTATTCTCAAAACAGTTTTATCTAAATAAGAATACTATCAGTCTTGTCTGTGTGCTTTCCAATCCTTTAAGATTGGATTCTTTCTAGGCAGAAGAGTCTCATTAAAGGTGAGAATGGAGAGAAATTAGGGAGATACAGTAAAATCACTGTTTGTAATTTTATAAATTGGATAATGAGTCCAATTCAGTCTGGAGTCATTGTGAATTTTCTTTCATAATATGCTTCTCAACTTTTATTTGAATTATGCTTTGGTCCGGGCTGTCTTCCTACTAAAAATTATTCAATTCTGAAGCCGGGTACGATGAGTTTTAAATTAAATTATTTGTTACATATGGAAGACTATTGCACCTTTTTAAATTTTTCCATAGGAATTTAACATATTATTGACACAAATAGCTGAGAGAGAAAAAAGTCATAATAACTAAATAGTTAGAACATGAATTTGGAAAGGTCCAAAACTCCCTGTCCCCTGTGTAAGGAAAAACAAAGTATTTTAAAGGAGATTAATAATAAAGCATATGACACGCACTCCACCACTCTTCTGTCAGTTTGTCATACTGGGGTGGCTTGCATGTGCTGTGATTCTGGAGACTATGCCACGGGCATTTTAAACACCAGCAGGATCACCCAGGTGAACAGGTTTCAGCTGATCATCTGGATGAAGACAGATTAGGAAGAAGGAGAGATGGACTCCTTCCATATATTTAGTCACTGAAAACCTTACGAATAGCAGTGGAACACTGTCAGCACCAGAATATTAAATATTGAAACATGATGAAGAGCACTGGAATACTGTAATATATAGTGCCAGAAGATAAGCCCCTCAGGTTGGAAGGAACTCAAAATATGATTGGGGAAGAGATGCCTCCTCAAAGTAGAGTTGACATTGATGACATAAATGGAGAAAAGCCTTTGAGACCTTTATTTGCTGATGGGGCACAACTCAAAATGAGGAGAGACAGCTGTAAACATCCATTAATAATTGTAACACAGAATGTGCAAAGTATGAAACTAGGAAAATTGGAAATTGTCAAAAATGCAATGGAACACATAGACATCAATATCCTAGGAGTCCGTGAGCTGAAATGGACTGGTATAGGCCATTTTGAATCTGACAATCACATGGTTTACTATGTCAGGAATAACAATTGAAGAGGAATAACGCCACATTCATCATAAAAAAAGAACATATAAAGATCTGTTTGAAGCACACTGCTGTTTGTGATAGGATAATTTCCAAATACCTACAAGGAAAACCAGTTAATACAGTGATTATTCAAATTTACACACCAACCACTAAAGCCAGAGTTGATGAAATTAAAGAATTCTATCAACTTCTTCAGTCTGAAACTGATCAAACAAGTAATCAAGATGTATAGATAATTACTAGCAATTGGGATGCAAAGGTTGAAAACAAAGAGGAAGGATTTGTAGTTGAAAAATATAGCCTTGGTAATAGATACATTGCAGGATATCATAATGATAGAATTTTGTAAGACCAATGACTTCTTCATTGCAAATACCTTTTTTAAGCAACATAAAAGATGACCATACATCACCCAGAGTGCTCTTTGGAGGGCAAGATGGCCAAACGTTGTCTCTCGTACTTCAGGCATGTTGTCAAGAGGGACCAGTTGCTGGAGAAGGATATCATGTTTGGTAAGGTGGAGGGTCAGAGAAAAAGAGGAAGACCACCAAAGAGATGGATTGGCCAAGTGGCAACAGTGGTGAGGTTGGCCCAGGATAGGGCAGTGTTTCATTCTGCTGTGCATAAGGTCACTATGAGTTGGTATCAACTCGATGGCACCTAACAACAACAACATACATACACATTGACCTCTTTAGATGAAATACACAGAAATCAAATTGGATACATCTGTGAAAACAGACAGTGGGAAAGCTCCATATCATCAGCCAAGACAAGGTCAGGGCAGACTGTGGAACAAACCATCAATTGCTCATATGCAAGTCAAGGCTAAAACTGAAGAACCTTAAAACAAGTCCACAACAGCCAAAATATGACCTTCAATATATTCTACCTGAATTTAGAAATCATCTGAAGAACAGATATGATGCATTAGACACTAAAGACCAAAGACCAAAAGAGGTGTGGGATGACATCAAGAACATCATACAGGAAGAAACAAAAGGTCATTAAGAAGACAAGAAAGAAGTAAAAGACTGAAATGAATATCAGAAGAGACTCTGAAACTTGCTCACCAGTGTTGAATACTAAAGCAAATGGAAAAAATGCGGAGGTAAAAGCCCTGAATAGATCATTTCAAAGGGCACCTAGAGAAGACAAAGAAAATATTATAATGCAATTTGCGGACTTTGAATTAGAAAATCAAAAGGGAAAAACATACTCAGCGTTTCTCCAGCTGAGGGCACTAAGGAAAAAAAATCAAACCTTAACTTGCAATACTGAAGGATTCTATGGGCAAGGATTCTATATATCATTCTATATTGAATGATGCAGAAAGCATCACAAGAAGATGAAAGGATTACACAGTCATTGTACTAAAAAGAAACATTCAGTGTTCATACATTTCAAAAGGTTCCATATGATCATAAGCCAATGATACTGAAGGAAGAAGTGCAAGGTACAATGAATACATTGTCAAAGAAAAAGGCACCAGGAACTGATGGAATACAAAGTGAAATCTTTCAACAAAATGATGCAGCATTGGAAGCACTCACTCATCTATGCTAAGAAATTTGGAAGACCTGGCTAACTGACTAGAAGAGATCCATATTTGTGCCCATTTCAAAGAGTGGTGACCCAATGGAATGTGGAAATCATTGGACAATGTCATTAATATTGCAAGCAAGTAAAATTTTGCTAAAGATAATACAAAAATGGCTGCAACCGTATATTGACAGAGAAGTTTCAGAGGTTCAAAGCAGACTCAGCAGAGGACATGGAATGAGGGATATCATTGCTGACATCAGATAGATCTTGGCTACGAGCAGAGAGTACCAGAAAAATGTTGACCTTTGTTTGATTGACTACACAAAGGCTTTCCATTGTGTGGATCATGTCAAGCTGGGGACATCATTGTAGAGAATGAATATTTTGGAACACTTAATTGTTTCCATGAGTAACATGTATGTAGACCAAGTAGCAGTTGCTTGAACAGAACAAGGGAACACTGAATGACCCCAAATTAGGAAATGTGTGTGCCAGGGTTGTATTCTTTCACCATACTTATTACATCTGCATCCTCTGCAAATAATTCAAGAATCTGGATTATATGAAGAAAAACATGGTGTCAGGATTGGAGGAAGACTCATTAACAACTTGCAATATGCAGACGATACAACCTTGTTTGCTGAAAATGAAGAGGACTTAAAATACTTACTGATGAAGATCAAAGACCACAGCCTTCAATATGGGTTTCACCTCAATATAAAGAAAACAAAACTGCTCAACACTGGATCAATAAATAGCATCCATATAAAAGGAGAAAAGATTGAAGCTGTCAAATACTTAATTTTGTTTGGATCAACCATCTCTACTCATGAAAGCAGCAGTCAAGAAATCAGCGTATTGCATTAAGCAAATCTGTTGCACAAGACCTCCTTAAAGTGTTGAAGAGTGAAAATGTCAGTGTGAGGACTAAGGTTCACTTGACCCGTTTTCAATAACCTCATATGTATGTGGAAATTGGGCAATGAATAAGGAAGACCATAGAAGAATTGATGCATTTGAGTTATGGTGTTGGAGGAGAATATTAAAAGTACCATGAACTGCCACAAGAAAACACAAATATATTGGAAAAGGTACAGCCAGAATGCTCCTTAGAAGCCATGATGGCCAAACTTCATCTCTCATACTTTGAGCATATTATCAGGAGGGACCAGTCACCAGAGAAGGATATCATGTTTGGTAAAGTGGAGGGTCAGAAAAAAGAGGAAGACCCCCCAATGAGATGGATTGGCACAGTGGTAGCAGAAAGGGGTTTAAGCATAGTAATGATTGTGAGGTAGGCACAGGACTGGGTGGTGTGTCGTTCTGTTGTGCACAGGGTCGCTATGAGTGAGTACCACTTTGATGGTACCTAATGACAACAACATATGCCACTTACTAAGTTAAGTCAAAATTATTGCTACTAAAATTCCAGTTCATAGCTGCATGAAATCATTCCATGCAAAACGTTTTTAAACAGGAGTCTGAGATGAGTGGATGGCTTCAGACCAGTTATTTTAGTTCTGCACTGTTAGTCTCATTAGGGTGCCTTCAAAATAATAGTAATAAAACATGTCCAATCAAAGCTGTAGCATCTGAATTCAGGGCAGAGAGTTCAGCCAGCTAAATTCAGGGCAGAGAGTTCAGCTCAGAAAGTTATGGTAACTGTATTTTGGGATTCCTCAGGTGTAGTCTTGATAGATTTTTTCAAAAGGCACAGGATCCTAGTGGGGAGGGGTGCTTATTATGAAGAAGTTTTAAGAAAATTCAAGATTGCACTGGTGAGACGAAGACAGGAAAGTTGCATTAAGAACTTTTTTTGCATCATGACAATGCATCTGCTCATTCATTTGAGTCCCTCAAGGATGTCAAAACTGCCATTTTGATGTCGTGCAAATCAAAATATTCAGAATTCTTTGGAGGAAGGTTTAGAGAGATAGAAATATCACCATCAGAAATGTATAGACTAATGTTGCACTGCAGGATACTGCACTCAACCACAAGGTCGGTTTGAACCACAAGGTCAGAAGTTCAAACTCACCAGCTGCTCCTCGGAAACCCTACACAACAAGGTCACTATGAGACAGAACCAACTCAAAGGCATTTAACAACGAAATGGAAGATACGTCAAGAAACAATGGCTTCTAGCCTCAATGACTTGATGATCAGAATTCGACTAGAGGAAGATTATGAAAAACAAATTTTGATAAAGGCAACAGGTGTAAAATGCTACAATTTGATGAAATTGACCTATACTTATGGATGTAGTAGCTTAAAACACCAACTGAGAGGGAAGGAATCTTCACATCAAGTATTAATCCTATCCCCTCTGTATACAGGGTTGGTATACAGATGGGCAATTTAGACATTGGCTACCTAAAATGCCTCAGAAACCCTGTGCAGGGTCACTATGAATCAGAATCCACTCCACGGTACTTAACAACAACAACAACCTAAAATGAGGGGTCAATAAAGGTACAAAGTGACTGGCTTACAAGTTTTCTAGAAGGAGTTTAGTTTCAGAGTATGCAGGGAAGGTAGAGTCCCCACTGAATAGTTTTCATCTCGTCTAGATGGGTCTGGTAAAAAGAGAAGTGGATAAGGTTCTTATGATTCAATAGTGAGTAATTGTTATCATGACTAATTGTGACTTTCACAATTGTAAAGGTAGAAGTTTTGTAACAAAAATGGGGGAGTAGTTAATCTTACAATCCAGAAACAGAGAACCCTAGGAGGATCAAGGGAGAAGAGAACAGGCAGAATGCAGGATCCTATTCAGAGAAGCAGTGACACCAGAGATGGAGGCAGAGATGGGGACATGGAGAGAGAGAGAGCAGCTGAGGGCTCTAGACTCATGGAAAGAGAAAGACTGAGTGCTGGCGCCCAGGGGGCAGGCTTGTAGAATGTGTCCTTTGGTTGTTTAAATTATTATATATTCCTGAGTGTTTTTGTGTACACCCCCCAAACAAACAAAAGCATAGGGAATAGAAGCAAATAGTGTTGCATGATGATGCACGGAGGAGATTATAATCATTGCAGTGAAATGATGGTGTGAAACTGATGTTCTTCCATGTAAACTACTACTCAATTCACAATAAAAACTTTAAAGAATAGAAACAATGGCTTTGCAGATACTTTTGATTAATAAAGATTTCTGTAATTTTGTAACACTACATATTTTTTACTTACCCTGGTATATATATGCCTACTAGGAATTAACATTTTAATTCAACAAGAGAAATGATTTAACCTCATCATTTAGTTTGACATTATGTGACTATGTAGCCCTTTTTAGTGTGATGGTGGTTGTGTGCTGTGGTGTCGGTCCTACTCATAGAGATCCTGTATAGGGTTTCTGAGGCTATAAATGTTTACGGAAGCAGAAAGCTTCATTTTTCTCCCACGGAAGAGCTGGCAGTTTTGAACTTCTGACCTTGAGGTTAGCAGCCCAACTTGTAGTGAATTGGCAAAAATAAATGGATAAATGTTTTAAATCCATTAAGACATATTCAGAATCTCTCTCTGCCAGATTGACCTTTAAATAAAGATGATATAACCAACCCACCTAACTGATCGATGCTGTAATTTCCCATGATCCGCAGATCTGTTGGACTCTCTTATCACTAACTTACCTGTGTCTAGTAGCATACATTGCAGGATTGCAGTGGTGTAGACTGAGATTAGAGAACAAGTTTATAAACAGAGCTCTACATGTAGCTCTATTCTTTCTGATATTTACAGAGTTAATTCCAAGTGAGGACATTTTAAATAGATAATTTAAGAATTCTTATGTTATTAGGGAGTCCTGATGTGGCACTGTGGGTTAATGTGTGGAACTGCAAAGTCAGTTTGAACCACAAGGTAGGTCGTTCAAGTTTACCAGCTGCTCCTAGGAAACGCTATATAGGGTTGCTATGGGTTGGAACTGACTCATTGGCATTTATCAGCAACAATATGTTATTGGCTTCTTTTTCTTCTTTTCTCACTTATTTGTTTTGTTTCTAGGAAACAGAAGACTAAATGTAAAAAGGAGGTTAAGGTTTGAAATAGAAGATACTCCTGCCTAGAGTCCTGCATTCTACCCCATGACTGATGAGTTGTTGTTGTTAAGTGCTGTTGAGTTTGTTCCGACCCATAGCGAACCTATATAGGGTTTTCTAGGAGTAGCTGGTGAGCTTGAACTGCTGACCTTGCAGTTCAAATGGCTTTGCTCTCTGGCTCATTAACCCACAGTGCCACACCAGGACTCCATGACTGATGAGTACCTGGACACAAATCTCTTAACCTCTGAAGTTTTCTTTTTCTTTCTTAACTTGCAGAAGAAGAAAAAGGAATCATCGCTGGTTCTTTCAAAAAAGCTCTTAAAGGACATTATGAATAAATATCGTACTTAAACCATGATTCAATAAACTATAATATTTTAAAGTCAACAAGCCATGGAACAACTGCAGTGTGAGTGTGTTTACTATTAAAGATATTTGTTTGTTATTGTTGCTGCGTCAGCTGCTACTCATTAACAGCCCCATGCAGAAGGAAATGCTGCCTGGTCTTCTCTGCCTGTCAACAAAATGATAACTTTCATGCTTGAGTCGGTTGTTGCCTGCCAGCTCATCTCCCAGTTTAGTATACCAGGCACGATTCTGCTGGGATCCTCAGGATTTTCATATACATGTGCAAGTTGGACAGTGAGACAATAAGACCATAGAAGAGTTGATACATTTAAATTATGATGTTGGAGAAGAATATTAAAAGTACCATGGACTGCTAGAAGAACAAACAATTCTGTGTTGGAAGAAGTACAGCCAGAAAACTCCTTAGGAAGCTCCTTAGAAAGCCAGGATGTTGAGACTTCATGTCTCAAACTTTGGACACATTATCAGGAGGGACCAGTGCCTGGTGAAAGACATCATGCTAGGCAAAGTGGAGGGTCTTCGAATAAAGGAAGATCCCTAATGAGATGGATTGGCACAATGGCAGCAGCAGTAGGCTCAAGTTTAATAAAGATTGTGAGGGTGGTACAGAATAAGGCAGTGGCACAGTTGTACAGAATGTCTCTGAGAGTCAGAATGGCAAGTAACCAACAATTAGGGCTCAGTGGCAACTAACCAACAATTTTTGGAAATAGATTGCCAGGTCTTACTCCGTAATCTCTAAGTGGAACTCTGTTGAAAACTGCTTATCATAGGGTGAACTTGATGGTATATGAAATACTGGTGTCATAGCTTCCAGCATCAAAGCAAATTCAAACCATCAACATGTGACAAACTGATAAAAAGGTGATGGTATTGATAGGTAGGTAGGTAGATAGATAACAGATAGATAGATGATAGATAGATAGATAGATAGATAGATAGATAGATAGATAGATAGATAGATAGATTAAATATATTCTCTTTGGGGGCAAATAGTTAAACTTGGGTCTTTGACATTTTATGTCTGTCTCCACCCCTACTGAACCACAGACCAGAAGCTCCATAAATAGTAAAGTGGCAATATTCGGGTCCTATGATACTTAACACAATGGTGAGGTCAGTGTTGGGTCCAAGTTAAAAGTAGCCAATATGTAACTTGGCCAGAATCCTACTTGAAGTGGTTTGCCATGAGAGCTCTGCCTGGAGAGAAAAACTGATACATTTGATCAAGTTGAGTCTATCTCAGGATCTTAAACCTGGAAAACAAGAGATTTAGACTAGTGGATGGAGAGCAGAAAGAACTCTGGTAGCGTAGTGGTTACAAATTGGGCTGCGAACTGCAAGGTCAGCAGTTTGAAACTACAAGCTGTTCTGCAGGAGAAAGATGAGGCTTTATGCTCCTGTAAAGATTTACAGCCTCGGAAACCCTGTACAGGGTCGCTATGAGTCAGAACCTCTGCCTGGCACACAGCCACCACCACCATTGCAAAGAAAACAGAGTGCTAAAAACTGTCAACAACCATCCCGCCTACAGAACTCTACTCAGCTGGATTTGATAAAACATTGCAATCATCACACAAAACTGACACCATACTCAGGATTATGGGGTTTAGTAGGGAAGTTAAAGTTACAATTCAGGGTTAGAAATATCCAGGGCAAAATACCTCTAGACAGGACAGCTTCGCCTAAGACGTGGCCACAGACAAGTCTTTTATTGGCCCTCAACTCCTTGCCCTGGCCTCTGTCTTTCACTAGAAAAGCTATACTACAAAGCTGTTTTAGGGCTGCTGATAAAAATCCAAGACACTCCATTGTGCTATAAGCGTTGGCCCAAAGACACTCAACTCTAGCTTTATAGGTCAGCAAACCTAGCTCATCTAATTAAGTATCTGGGGCACCCCACTCTGCAAAAGGGCTCCTGCTGAAAGACATTCAGATGTACTTGCATTATGGGCTAATGTTGTTAAGTGCCATTGAGCCAGTTCCTACTCAGAGACTCTCGATAATGTTTCTGAAGAATGGCTGGTAGATTATAGTGCTTATCCAACAATGCCATACCAAGCCTGATACAGTACATTGAATTTCCTTGATATGGTTTTTCTATCCAACATCTTCTTAATTCCCACAAAATGATTGGGTGGGACCAATCAAATAGGGTGTACAGGACTCTCACTGGGATTGGCTTGTTTTGCCATTCTGCTAGGTTAAAAGGAGCCATCTCAGAAGCAGGAATGGACAATTGCAGGACCATCAAGAAAGAAGAACACGAGTAGAGTATGAGGCCCCTACTTAGAAAAGTGATAACAGCAGAGCTGGTGGGAGAAGCCGTGGCATGGAGAGACAGAGCAGCTCTGCCTGGACAGAAATATGGGCATGAACTGGGTAAAGTTGAATGCTTATGAGCAGGAGACTGGCTTTTAGAATGTGTCCTTTGGGCATTTACAGACTGGCTAAAGAACTTTGTGATGTTTGCCCTTGCAAGGAAGAGGCCAAGGAGCCTCATGGCTGAGAGGCCAAAGACAAGATTAAAGTGTATCTGCAGTATGGTACAGAAAAGACATTTCTAATTGAAAAACTGATGCATCCTGAGTTGTTTCTAATGCCGAATTGTAACCTGTTTGCTTTCCCAATAAATTCCATAATCATGAGTATTGTCATGAGTTCTGTGTGGCCATTGCAATGAATTATTGAACCCAGTTGTGAAGCAGAGAGTACTGTGGGAGAAATGGTTAGTGTCACAACAGGATACAGAAGGTTGTAGGGTAAAGGCATGCTCCTCTGCTACTCCTCTGGTATCACAGCTTTCTGTTCCTGGATCGAGGAGTTTCAATGAACAGGAATCTTGGGGTCCAAAGGACAAACTCCACTCCTGGCTCTTCTTTGATGATACTGAGATCCTCTGTTCCTGCTTCTCAGACGGCTCACTTTACAGCCTTGTTAGAGTTTCACGTTTTCACAATTAACCTTGTTAACAGTCACAACTAAATCATATGCTCCGTCGTTATCTTCCCCCACTTCTCTTAACAAGACTCATCAAGAAAAGAGTCATTCAGTGAGAATTACAAAGACTAAGTCTAGAAGAAATAGATAGTTCTCTATATCACACAGAGTTAATCTGGTTTCTGCAACTGGGTCAGATCTTGCATGACTTAGTCCAACAAACAGGGCTGCGGTGAGGTTGCACTTATTTATCACAGACCTGGATTCACCTGCAATCTTGAAGTAAAGACAACAATTGAGATTCCTTTATTCTTTAGTTCAATTTGCATCCTAGCAACAAAACTTGTGAAACATTTAGCACTTATGCTCATGAGACAACTTTGCTAAGAGGATATAAAGAGAACTTACAGACTGGGAAAGAAAGTTTGGCAATGACATAACAGATAAGAGTTTCATCTCTAAAATATATAGAAAACTAAAATGACTCAATGACAAAGACAATCCAATTAAAAATAGGTAAAGGATATGAACAGATAGTTCACCAAAAAGGACATTCAAGTTGCCATCAAATATATGAAGAGCTGCTTGCAATCCTTAGCCATTGTTGTTGTTTTTAAGTGCTACCAAGTTGGTTCCGATCCATAGCAACCCAATACAGGGTTTCCTGGGAGCGGCTGGTGAGCTTGCCCCACCGACGTTGCAGTTCAAACTGACTTTGCAGTCCAGTGCATTAACCCACAGCACCACACCAGGACTCTTCATTAGCCATTGTTGTTGTTAAGTACTGTCAAGTCAATTCCAACCCATAGCGACCCTGTAGAGGGTTTCCAAGGAGCAGCTGGTGAGCTTGAACCACCGACCTTGACCTTGCAGTTCAAACGACTTTGCAGTCTGATGCATTAGCCCACAGCGTCACACCAGGACTCCACTAGCCATTCAAGAAATGCTAATCAAGACTACAATGACCATTTGACCTAGCCTCTGGGGCTTGATAATCAGAACTCCTCGACTAGAGGAAGATTGAAAAAAAAAAAAAAATTTTTGATAAAGCAAACAAGGGTCAATTGCTACCATTTGATGAACTTGACCTATACTCATGGAGGTGGTGGTGGTGGCTGTGTGCCGTGGAGTCAGTTCCAACTCATAGTGACCCTGTACAGGGTTTCCAAGACTGTAAATCTTTATGGGAGCAGAATGCCTCATCTTTCTCCCGTGGAACACCTGGTAGTTTTGAACTGCTGACTGTGCAGTTTGCAGCCCGATTCGTAACCACTATGCTACCAGAGCTCCTACTCATGGAGGTAGTAGCTCAAAATACTAACAGAGAGGGAAGGAGTCTTCACAGGACCGGCAACTTAGACATTGCCTACCTAAAATGAGGGGGCGATAAAGGCACTAAGTGACTGGCTTACAAGGTTTCATGAGGGAGTTTAGTTTCAGAGTGTGGGGAAGATAGAGTCCCCACTGAATAGTTTTCATCTTGTCTAGACTGGTCTGGTAAAAAGAGATGGGGATAAGAGTCTTATGATTCAATTGTAAGTAATTGTTAACATGATTAATTGTGACTGTCACAGTTGTAAAGGTATAAGTTTTGTAACAAAAATGAGGGAGTAGTTAATCTTACAGTCCAGAAATAGAGGATCCTAAGACCATCAAGGGAGGAGAGTATGAGTGGAATGTGAGACCTTACCCAGAGAAGTAGCGACACTATAGATGGAGGCAGAGATGGGAATATGGAGATAGAGAACAGCTGAGGACTCTAGATTCATGGAAAGAGAAGCACTGAGAGCTGGCAACCAGGAGGCAGACTTGCAGAATGTGCCCTTTGGTGATTTAAATTATTATATATGCCTTAGTTTTAAAAATTTAAATTATTATATATGCCTTTGTTTTTTTAAAGCTAAAATGAATAGAGAGAAATACTATTAACTGATGGTATGTGGCGGGGATTATAACCATTGTAATAAAACAAAACATGATTTATTGAATGTAAAACTGATGATCTGCCTTGTAAATTTTCACTCAATTCACAATAAAAACTTAAAAAAAAAAGAGTCAGTATCCACTCAACAACACTTAAAACCAGTACCACTACAAGGCCATCATATGATGATCCCACATGAAGTGATCTGATTTGATAAACCAATAAAGTGATGTTGTTGTTGTGGTGGTTAAGTGCCGTTGAGTTGAGTTGGTTACAACTCATAGTGACCCTGTATAGGGTTTCTAAGAAGTGACTGGAGGTTTTGAATTGTTGACCTTTTGGTTAGTAGTCCATTGCTTATTCTATAGTGCTATACCAGAACTCCAAGGAGCTCTGGTAGCGTAGTGGTTACGAATTGGGCTGCGAACCTTAAGGTCAGCGGTTTGAAACTACCAGCCGCTCCGCGGGAGAAAGATGAGGCTTTCTACTCCCGTAAAGATTTACACCCTCGGAAACCCTGTACAGGGTCGCTATGGGTCGGAATCGATTCAACGGCACTTAACAACAACAACAACAATACCAGAACTCCAAAGTATATACAAAGAATACACCACCCTTTGGTAGCGTAGTGGTTACAAATCGGGCTGTGAACGGTAAGGTCAGCAGTTTGAAACTATCAGCAGCTCTGCAGGAGAAAGATGAGGCTTTCTGCTCCCATAAAGATTTACAGCCTGGGAAACCCTGTACAGGGTTGCTGTGGGTTGGAACCAACTCCATGACACACAGCTACCACTACCACCACACCACCCTTGTTCCCAGTGCTGCCCTCTGGGAGTTTCCCAGGGATGTGGTGTACAATAATTTACAAGCGGTAAAAGGAGAAAGAAGTGAGGAAAGAAAAGGGACCTACTCCCACCTAGGTGTGGCACTGTAGCATAAACATTGTACTGCTAACCAAAAGGACACTGGTTCAAACCCATCAGTCACTCCTTGGAAACCTATAAAGGTTGCTGTGAGTTGGAACCCACTCAGTAGCACTTAACAGCAATAACAACCACCACCAAGAAGGGACTTCATTTTCAACAATATTTATTCCATAGATATTTTATTTTTCTCAGGTGCTCTTCTACATGTTGGATTTAGGGCATTCATGCAGAGAAACAGTAAATGTTTTCAAGGATATTGGAGACCAGTAGAGAAGGAAGGCATTACATAATTTACAAAATTGGGGAGTGTTTGATTGCGTCAGAAGCAGAGGTTTCAATTCTATAAAGGTATATGGCTTCAAGCATCCACAATGATGATGTTTTTAATAGTCAATAGTCCTTCAGAATCTAGTTTAGTGTAAATTCATCTAAATTGATGAGTGATTGTATAATCCGCAGTTTTGATCAAATGCCCAGTGTTACAAAAAAATTTTTTATGCCTAATATTGAGATTAAGGAGCTCTGGTAGCATAGTGGTTACGAATCGGGCTGCGAACCTTAAGGTCAGCGGTTCGAAACTACCAGCCGCTCCGCGGGAGAAAGATGAGGCTTTCTACTCCCGTAAAGATTTACATCCTCGGAAACCCTGTACAGGGTCGCTATGAGTTGGAACCGACTTGACGGCACTTAACAACAACAATATTGAGATTGTAGGAAATGAGTTGTGTATGGGTTAAGGTAGTTTTCCAGAAGAAAGAGTTTACTAGAGAACATACCTGTTCTCCCCAGGTATGTTCTCTAGTAAACTGTATCTCAGTCTTCTCTTTTGTCAATGCAGAAGCATTCACAGTTTTACTTGACACCTCTTTAATTATCAGCATTTAAACTGGCAGCATAGTGCATTACACATTGGGCTCCTTATCATAAGGTCAGAAATTTGAATCTACTAGCTGCTCCTTGAGAGAAGGATAAGGCTTTCTGCTCTAGTAAAGATTTACAGCATTGGAAACCATGCAATGAGTTGGAACCAATTCAGCAGCACACCACCACCAACAACAACCTGATTGTCAGTATGTAAATTGTATGTGCGAGGTGGGTTGTTTAGAGAAAAAAAAATAATGACAAGGATGAAAAGTGTAAATATCTATTGAATATTGTTGAACAAAAGAGTTTCAAAAATATTTCCAAGGGTTTTGTTAAGTGCTGTTGAGTTGGATACAACTAACTGGTGAAGGAACAACTAACTGGTGAGCTTGAACCACTCACCTTGTGGTTCAAACCAACTTTGCAGTCCAGCACACTAACCTACAGCATCACACCAGGACTCCAAGAGTAGGAACTATAAAATCATATCTAGCTTTCTAAAGGCAACTCATATAAAGACATCATTGATCATTTGAATGCATACATTGTTATATATTAGTTTTTAATACAAAAGGGTTTCAAAGGGTTTGTGGAAAATGTTCATTATCTTTTGATTTTATTTGTACAAAAAATTTTAGAAGCACCTTAGTAAATCTTGTTATAGTCATGATTTAGATATGATTTTGGGAATAGGTTTTTATATATACTAAATTGAATTACAATGATCAAGTTATGATTGCTACTTGAGTAAAATGCTTTTCTTGGGAAACCATCTTTCATACTTGTAAATTTTTGGAAAGTTTCCTTACTTGTTATCATTGTAAACTCATTGCAAACTCAAGATTGCATTCTTAACTTAGGGAAATTGTGACTGTTTTTATCAACTGTATTCTCTTTTTACTCTGGTCCCTCAAATTTATAGGTTACCACTCATAATCACATGGTATCCAATTTATGTAATGATCTTCATTTTCATTGCTTTTCAATTCTTCTTTTAACTCTGCCCTCATTTACTCTTCCATGTTATTTTATTTTTCAATGGTGACTAGCTCAAAATATTTTAGTAACAGGTGGGATATTAATAAATTCACAAAATCACATGAAGAACTTATTATTAATAGTGATACCTTGAAATAGGCAACATTCCTAGGTCAGTAGAATTCACTTGACCACTAAAGCATCAGGATAGATTTTTACTGAATAATAAGTATGTGAATGAATAAAAAAATTAGATTGTTTTTTGGATTGGTCTAGTTCCCATGCCTTAAATAAATCTCATGCTGTCAAACTGATTCGGACTCATATGACCCTGTATACATGCTTCCGAGGAGCATCAGGTGAGTTTAAACCTCTGACCTTGAGGTTGTCAGGCCAGTACTTATCCGACAGCACCACACCTGAACTCCTATGTGTGGAGCTAAATTCTAGGTTAGCTCTTCGTTTTAGGTTTATTTAAAACCACAATTCACCACTTCTTTTGTGCTACATCTTCAAAGATGAACTTTCTAACTATTCTGCAGATTACTACTGCTAATGAAATGTTCTAAACAGCAGTATGTTATCAGTTTTTATTTAAAATGTGCCTGACAATTTGATGTGTCCTAGAAAGAGTGGACAACACCGTAACATATATCTGTTCCTCCTTTATATAATTCAAAGCTTTCTCCTACAAGAGATCTCCCAACTTGGTCTGGGGTTGTGCTTTGGTGGCTTCTTTTGAGACTCCGTGTTTTCAGTAGGCTCCCACATAGGAGTACTATTAAGCGCGTATCTGTTCCTTAACACCACAGCCCTTTAAAGAGGAAATTACCTCACACTGGTAGTAGTAGATACAGTCACTTCTCAGTACACTGAGTATAGTTTATCATTCTCAGTTTCATGTTCATGATCATGGGATGTAGCATTAAGCACACAGCAGCAGTAAGCTATCCTTCCCACAGTGTACTATGTCTATAGTTTAATGAATCCTTATATTAAGAATTGATGAAACAATGCACACTGGTAGAAATAAATCAATGAAGCAAGTAAAAGGGGAACATAAAGCATGTATTTAAAGTTAAATTTAAAAGTTAATCTGTTGCTTTGGGTCGGGGGTTGTAAAACCATGCAAACACCAAGGGAAGCCAAAGCCCCTATTATGTAACCTAATAATGATTATTTACTAGGCTTGAATTGTTCTAGATTTAACCTGTTTTCCAGCTTGAAATTAGTCTGTGCTGCTTAATGTTTTTTCCAGGCATTTCTATTTCATTCTAAACTACCTCACATTAATTTTCATACCTTTCTCAGTGTGAAAACAATCATGTGAATGGGGGGGGGGGAAAGCATGGAAAATGACTAGTCTTTCATTCATACTCAAGTTGTGGACTTAGGATTATTGACTAGGAAAAAAGAACCCGTGGCAAGGTCGTTTTTCAGAAAAATCCTGGGTTGTTTGCTTATTCCCAACAAGGATTCAACAGAAAATCTTCATTTGTTGAGAATTGAGAATGCCTGTATTAAAAATGATGTGAATATAGAAAAATAGTAGGAAATAAAAATAATAAAAAAATGAAATCACTCTCTTTGAAGAGTTCAATCCAGTTGACACGAATAATCTGAAAATTAATGAAAAGAGAAAAAAGATAATTTGGTATAAGATTTAAAACAGAGCAAAACCGATTGAAATATATCCATGGTACTGTGAACCATGTTGCTAGTTCAGACCCACCAGCTGCTCTGCGGGAGAAAGATGAGGCTTTCTGCTACCGCAAAGATTTAAATCCTGGGAAACCCTATGTAGAGTCACTATGAGTCTGAATCAACTTGACGGCACTTAACAACAACACACACACACACCACAAAACTGTTTGCTTAATAGGAGAGAAGGTAGAGTGAATCATAGTGGTTTGGAAATAGTTGAGGAAGATTTCTTGAAGGAGACAAATGTTAAGTAAGTTCTAGTAGTATTATAGTTGAACTAACTGAAGTGAAAAAAGTAGTATTGGCCTGTTTGGCAAAGAAAGTCGTGTAAACATAAGCACAGAGGCACACGTGACCAAGATGTATGCTGAAGGAAATGTACAAAATCTTAATTGAATACGTAACAAGAAAGACTAGAAGCGTTTGATTAAAAAATCAGGGGGATGGCAGTGTAAGTTACATTTAAAAGTATGAATAGCAATATTGAAGATTCTTCCTTTCCTTTAAAAAAAAAAAAAAAAGGATAGATTTTGTTGAAATTATTTAGCCAAAAACAGCTAGAAAATCTGGATAAGAAACAAATCATCTGCTTGACTACATCAAAGCACTAATACAAACAGGCATGAGGGGCTGTGAAAAATCTATTTGTTAGTTTTAATATATAGATTTAATATCTATTTCTTAGGATTTTTCATATAAACTCATCTCATCATCATTATTTCTAATCTTTATACCTTCCTTTCCTATATTTATGTCTTTTATTAATTTTCTTGACCTGGTGCACTCCAATGCAACATTGAATAGAAGTGATTAGAGCAAACTTATTTTGCTTCCAGTATTAACTAGGAAAGCATCCAATGTTTCATTATTAGGTATGACCTCATCTATAGGTTTTTTTTATAGATGCCACATCTTGAGTTTGAAGACATCTTTCTCTTCTAAGTTTGCTGTGAATTTTATCACAGAGTGCTGAATTTTGTCGTATTATTTTTCCATGTCTATTAAGGTGATCATGTTTTACTTTCTTAGTTTGATAATATGGTGAATGTGATAGTCAAAGTTTTGTGTCAATTTGACTCAGCCAGGATTCTCAGTGGTTTGGCGCTTAAGATACTGTAATCCCCCATGGTGAGATCTGTTATGAGCAGTCAATTAATTGAAAAGAATTTTTTTCACGGATGAGGCCTATTTCCAATATATTGGGCACATGGGAAAAGCTTGCTTATTTTTCTGTTGGGTCTGGATTCTGTATCTGGCCCATCACTGGGTTCTTTGGACCTAAGCCAGTGGTCTGCTCTACTGCCTGCTGATTCTGGGAGTCATCAGCAGCCAGCCATCAACCTGCCTGCCTGTCTTCTGTCCTGAATGAGAATGGAGAACAAATCTCAATGGATACAATTTTCTATTTGAGGTGATGCAAATATTCTTAAATTAGATTATGGTAATGGTTTGACAGCTCTATAAACCAAAAACCCAACCATTGCCATCAAGCCAATTCTGACTCATAGCAACACTGTACATGGTTTCTGAGACATAAATCTTTACAGGAGCAAAGAGCCTCGTTTTTCTCCCTCAGTGCTGCTGGTAGGTTTCAGTCAACCAATTAACAGTCCAATGAAGAACCCACTGCACTATCAGGACTTAAAATCATTAAGTCATACACTTTAAATGAATTAATTTTATGGTATGTTATTTATATTATGATGGGATCTGGGTGGTGCCAACAGTTTGTGCTAGACTACTATCCTAAAATTTTGGTAGTTCAAACCTGTGCTACCAATGAGAAAGGCTTGGTGATCTGCTTCTATAAAGGTCACAGCCAAGAAAACCCAATGGAGCAGTTCTACTCTGTAATAGATGGAGTTCCTAAGAGTCAGAATCCCCTGGATAGCAACAGCTTTCGGTCCATGGTTTGTTGTTTTTTTGTTTTTTACATCACACAAGATTTTTAAAAACAAAAACACAATAAGATACTAATACATACTCAATTTCAAAAGAATAGCATTTTCAAGATATGGTTCTACTTTAACTGCATCCAGTAAATTGGTACAATATCATTCGAAAACTCAAAACTTCATGTATGTATATCTTTTTTTTTTTTTTTTTTTTGTATGTATATCTTTTGACCTAGTAATTCCTCTTCTTTGTATACAACTAAAAGGGACCTTGGTGACACTGTGGATTAAATGTTGGACTGCTCAGTGCAAGGTCAGCTGTTCAAATCCATAAACTCTATGAATCAGTAGTTCTACTCTGTCCTACAGGATCACTAAGAGTGAGAATCAACTTGACAATAGATGCTTTTATGTATATACCTGAAAGGTATATATACCCTACAGAGTGCAGAAATTGAACACAAATAAAATTTTGCTGAAGAGAATTTACAAACAGCTGCAGCAATGCATCAACAGACAGCTGATTCAGTAATACAGAATTCAGTAATACAAAATATAGCTGATTCAGTAATCAACAGAAATACAGGCTGGATTCAGTATAGGAGGTAGAACTAGGCATGTCATTTCTGACATCATCATATGAATCTTGACTGAAAGCAGAGAATACCAAGATGATGTTTGTTGTTGTTACATACATGGGAATCGGTTACAACTCATAGTGAGGCTGTATGGGGTTTCCAAGGAGAGGCTGGTAAGTTTGAACCATTGACCTTGCAGGTCAAACTGCCCTTGCGGTCCAGTGCTTATCCCACAATGCCACACCAGAACTCCACAAGAATGATGCTTACTTGTGCTTTATGCAAAGCATTAGACTGTGTGGATCATAACTAACTATGGATAACATTGTGAAATTTAAGAATCTCAGAATCCTTCATTGTGCTCATTAGGAACCTGTACATAACCAAAAGGCAGTCCTTAGAACAAAACAAGGAATAGTGAATGGTTCACAATCAGGAAAGATGTGGGTTAGGATTATATCCTTTCACCATATTTATTCAATCTGTAGGCTGCATGCTGAACAAATAACTTGAGAAGCTAGACTATATGAGGAAGAACATATCATCAGGATTAGTGGAAGACTCATTAAAAACCTTGCTTGCTAAAAGTGAAGAGGACTTAAAGCACTTACTGATGAAGATGAAGGAATACAGCCCTTAGTATGGATTACAACTCAATGTAAAGAAAACAAAAATTTTCATAACTGAACCAATAAACAATATCATGATAAATGGAGAGTAAAGTTGTCAAGGATTTCATTTTACTTGGATCAACAGTAAACTGTTTGGAAACAGTAGTCAAGAAATTAAACACCATATTGTATTGAGCAACTCTACTGCAAAAGACCTCTTTAAAAAGCAAAGATGTTAGTTTGAGGACCAAGGTGCACCTGACCTATGCTCTGGTATTTTCAATCATCTCATATGCACGTAGAAGCTGGACAATAAACAAGAAGGACCACAGAAGAACTGATGCATTTGAATTATGGTGTTGGTGAAGAATATTGAAAATACCATGTACTGTCAGAAGAGGAAACAAATCTGTCTTGGAAGAAGAGCCAGAATGATACATTAATTCGAAGATGAGACTTAGATGTGTTATCAGGATGGACTATCCCTGGAAAAGGACATCATGTTTGGTAAAGGAAAGGGTCACTGAAAAAGAGCAAGAGCTGCAATGAGATAGATTGCAACAATGGGCTGAAACATGACAAAAATTGTGAGGAAAGGCCAGGCAGTAGTTCTTTCCATTGTGGATAGGATCATTATGAGTTAGAGCCAACCAGATGGCACCTAACAACACAACAACAGTATAGTGACTGAAAGGGATGCTAATGGTACAGTGGGTTAAGCACTTGGCTGCTAACCAAAAGATTGGGGATTTGAACTCATCAGATGCTCCACGAAAGAAAGATGTGTCAGTTTGCTTCCTTAAAATTTCCCACCATAGAAACCCTATGGGGCAATTCTACTCAGTACTATAGGGTCGCTATGAGTTGGAATGGAATCCACAGCAGTAAGTTTATAGTGACTAGAGTTTTCTGGGATTGCTGACATCGCTCTATGTCTTAATCTATCTTTGGTTATATATCTGTATCATTGTGAGACCGTACTGAGTTGGATTTTTCAAGGACTATGTACTTTTTGGTATGTACTTTTTTAGTTTAGTTATAAAATTAGTGAAGCAAGAGTGTAAGGGTGGGAGAAGGAAGGAGAGGTGCAAACAACACCACAAACCTCGGACAGTGCCTGTCCCCTTCGAAGGTGACACCTACTTCTCAGTTCCATCTGTTAAGCTTTATGTAAAAGCAGGCCCAAGAAAAACTTCAAGCCATCTATTTGTTAAGAAATGCAAGAAACGTTTATATAAAACTCTATATATGTAACTGTTGGCAACAATTCAAATCATATAAACATTGTAAAAATCATAAAAAACACACATGAGAGAGGGAGTCTTCGTTTGTCACACAGTTTTGTCCACCATAATGTTGATTTCATGCTGCTCTGTGAATGTGGCAACACTTCTTAACGTCTCTATGCCTCAAATTTCTTATCTTTGTGGTTGCTAGTTGTCTTCAGGTTGATTCCAACCCTTGGTCAT